>NW_006408571.1:17102269-17103401 GCF_000296735.1 Chrysochloris asiatica | reverse complement strand
CTGCTGGTATTTAAAATACCAGTGGCATAGCTTTCAGAATCACAGCAACTCACAAGCCACCACAGTATGACAAACTGACAGATGTGTGGTGGTTACGTGCACTGGGAAATCAAAAACTTGTGTAGGTCGCTTTATTGTGATAAGTCGCTCTATTGCAGTGACCTATAACTGAACTTGCAATATCTCTGAGGTATGTATGCCTCCAATGTTCTTTCTAGTCATAGTTTTCCTGATACAGAATCCAGTTCAGGATCACACATTGCATTTAGTTGTCAATGTCTTACTATTCTTTATCTCAAGATACTAACATTGTTTTAAGCTGCAAAGGCCAATGGTTTTTAAGAATGTTTCTAAATTAAAATCTGTCAAATTTTTCTTCATGATGAAATTCATGTTGTGAATTTTTGGAAATAGTATTATGTGCGAGATGTTGTCTCTCCTTCTCACTTCTCAATTCATTACATCATGGGACACATGATGTCACTGTGTCCCATTCTTGGTGATATTAACTTGACCCCTTTGTTAGGATGGTATAAATATAATTCTTAAAGGAGGCAGATTAGAAGTATCCCTTTAAGATCAGGAATAACATAAAGGTTTCTGACCTGCACAGTTGTTATGTGCCGTGGAGTCGGTTCCAACTCACAGTAAGACTAGAAAAATAAGTTAAAGATGTTAGGACAGAAAAGAAAGAAATAAGATCACTATTATATGCCAATATAATTCTCTACATAAAAAACAAAAAAAGAAGCTGTTAGGAAAGTAAGAATATTAACATGGCAGCTGAATACAAATATCAGAACATGATAATGAATTGTAGATGCATAACTTACTTAACATAATCAAAGTCACTGAATTGTGCATGTAAAAATTACTGAGTTGGCAAAAGTTTTGGTATGTATATTTTTACCACAAAACTTTAAAAATTAATTTCATTTATATATACCAAGAACACTTAGCAGATGTAATTAAACAATTTCAATAGAATTTTTTACAATAAATTAGTACTTAAGACTAAACAAGAATCCTGGTGTGGCACTGTAGGATAAGTACTAGACCACCAGGTAGGTTTGAACCACAAAACTGGTGATTCAAACTCACCAGCCGCACCTCAGAAACCCTATTCAGGGTC
>NW_006408571.1:17092315-17101540 GCF_000296735.1 Chrysochloris asiatica | reverse complement strand
TCAGCAGTTTGAAACTACCAGCTGTTCCATGGGAGAAAGATGAGGTTTTCTGCTCCCGCAAAGATTTACAGCCTCAGAAACCTTGTACAGGGTCGCTATGAGTCGGAACTGACTCCACGGCACATAACCACCACCACCAATATACTTGCAAAGGGAAAGGCACAAGCAAAGGCCTGGTGGTAGGAATACACATGGAATGTTGAAAGAACAGTGCAGAAAGCAGTTTGGCCAGAGCAAATGAGCGATCTGAAGAGGAGGAAGGGAAATAAATATACTAGGAAAATGTGTAGGAGACAAATGATGGGCTAAGAAGTGTAGATTGTATTCTAGGGAGAGACGAAATTGTTCAAGCCTGGGAAGGGGGCAAGTGTGGGATAGGATTTATAGAAAAACTTGTAGAGCTGACCTGGAGGGACTCCTAGAGATAACCTATTCGGCTACTTGTTTCTACCAAGCTCTGGGTATCTTTAAAAGATCCTGACCACCAAACAAACTGCATTCTTCATTTTTTCCCTGACTTTTAGTATTCAGACTCAGCACCTTCACCATTTCTAACTTGCATGAACTGATTAGTTAAATAGGTACTAACAACAGTAATAAATAGGTTTGATGTGAAAGAGTGTGATCTGGGTCCAGAGGGGGTAGCTGGTTTAGAATGATGATCCAGGGGACATTTGAACAGGGACAGATAGCTGAAGCTCTAGAAGCAGAGGGGGTAGCAAGTGCAAAGGCCCTAGGGTGGGAATGATTTGGTATTTAAGAACGCACTGGCACATGGTCAGTATGGTGGGAGGTGAGGTCAGAGAGGGGCAGGGAAGACCTTGTTAGCCGGGGCAAGAGTCTGAGCTCTGTTCTGAGTCCAGTAGGTGGCCACTAACTCATTGTTATCAAGTTAGTTCTGACTCAGAATCCTGTAGGACAGAGTTGAAATGCCCATAGGTTTTAAAGCTGTTACCCTTATGGAAGCAGACTGCGTCATCTTTCTCCCACAGAGCAGCTGGTGGTCTTGGTGTGGCACAGTAGGATAAGCACTCAACTGCTAACCACCAGCGTTCCTAGGAAACCCTATACAGGGTCACTATGAGTCAGAACCAACTGGAGGACACTTAACAACACCAACAACAATCTATGGGAACAAGTCGCCAGATCTTTTCTCCCGCAGAGCAGCTGGTGGGTGTGAACCACCAACCTCTCAGTTAGCAGCCTAGAGTTTAACCTTTGCACTACGAGTGCTTCTCCAACTGCTGCCGGCATCCAATCTGACTCATCGTGATCTAGGAGACAGAGTATAACTGCTTCATATTGTTCCCAAGAATGTAAATCCTCCCTGGAGCAGACTGCCTCCTCTTTCTCCCACAGAGCAGCTAGTGCGTTTGAATCACTGATTTTGCAGTTAGCAGCCCAGTGCTTAACCCATGGCACCAGGGCTCTTCTTGTTCTTGGTGGTGTTGTGATGTGCTGTGGGTTCGATTCTGACTCATAGCAACCCTGTATAGGGTTTCCAAGGAGCAGCTGGTGAGCTTGAACTGCCAACTTTGTGGCCCAAAGCAACCTTGCAATACAGTGCATTAATCCACAGCACCTTAGCACGACTCCACCAGGGCTCTTGGAGAGGTTGAACCCAAGTCTGATCATGGGTAAAATGTCAGAATGCCTTTGAGCTTTGTGATAGATCAGCAATAGCTTGAGGGCACATGTTAATTGCACAGGAATTCCTGCACTCCCCAGAGCTAGAAGCCACTAATTTTGAGTCTTTGGCCTGAAGTGGGCAAAGTGTCTTTCCAACCAGCTCCCAGGGCTACTAGGTACAATATAGGATGCCTGGGTAAATTTGAACCTCAGATAACAACAAATTATTTTTTCATTTATTTTTTCTTTTCAATTAAATGTTTCATTTTCAGATCATTGTTGATTCAAAAGCAATTTTAAGAAATGATACTGCCTTCTTACAGAGAGATCCCTTGGCACCTTTACCCAGTTTCCCCAACAGTAAAACCGGTTGCTATTAACGCTTGCTATTGAATCTCCTACTCATAGTAACCCCACGTGTGTCAGAGTAGAACTGTGCTTCATAGGGTTCTCAATGACTGGTTTTTCAGAAGTAAATCACCAGACCTCTCCTCTAAGGCACTTCTGGGTGGACTCAAATTTCCAGTCTTCGGGCTAGTAGCCAACTACAGGAACCATTTGCACCACCCAGGTGACAGCAAAACTATAGTGCACAGTCCTATAGTGTCACAAGCAGGACTCCCATTCCCACTGGGATCCCTCTAACAGCCATGCCCCTCCCTCTGCCCCCACGGCCTCCTAACCTCTCACAACCACTTACCTTTTCTGTATTTTTGCTTTTTTTTTTTAAGAAAAGCTTTTATTGTGAATGGAGTGATAGTTTACATGGGGGAACATCAGTTTGTTTCACTGCAATGATTACAATCCCCTGCATGCAACAGTATTTGCTTCTATTCCCTCTGTGGTTTTTTTTGTTTTGTTTTTGTGACTGTGCACCAAATCAGTCAGGAATACACAATCAATCAGCCACACCCTGCAAGCCCACCAGCATACACTTCATGAGTCTAGAATCCTCAGCTGCTCTGTCTCTCCATGTTATCATCTCTGCCTCCATCTCTGGCATTGCCGCTTCTCTGGTTAGAGTCCCACACTCCATTCCTGCTCTTCTCCCTTGATGGTCCCAGGGTTCTCCGCTCCGGGACTGTAAGATCTACCACTCACCCCTTTTTGCTACAAAACTTCTACCTTTACAGTTGCGACAATCACAATTAGTTATGATAACAATTACTCACTATTGAATCATGAGAGTCTTGACCCCATCTCTTTCACCAGACCTAGACAGGATGAAAACCACTCAGTGGGGAGTCTACCTCCCCCCCACCTCCCCCCTACTCTGCACACTCTGAATCCAAACTCCCTCTTGAAAACTTGTAAGCTAGTCACTTCATGCCTTTACAGCCCCTCCCCCCCCACACACTCCATTTTAGTTAGCCAATACTTTTGCTTTTTTAAAAAGACTGTTACATAAATGGAATTATACAATCTGTCGTCTTTTGGGATTGGCATTTTTCATTCAGCATAATTCTCTGGAGATTCATCCAGATGGTTGTGTTTTTCTGTTGTTCATTCCCTTTTATTGTTGAGTAGTGTTCCATGAAATGGCTGCACCATAATTTAGCCGTTCACTTGCTAAAGGACATCTGGATTATTCCTGGTTTGGGACTATAAAACTCCAAGTACAAATCTATGTGAACATGAGTCTTCATTTCTCTGGGATCAATGCCCAGGAGTTACATTTCTGGGTTGTATGGGAGCTACATGTTTAGTTTTATAGGAATCTACTAAATAAGGAGCTCTGGTAGCATAGCGGTTACAAATCGGGCTGCCAACCTCAAGGCTAGCAGTTCGAAACTACCAGCAGTTCTGCAGGAGAAAGATGAGGTGTTCTGCTCCCGTAAAGATTTACAGCCTAGGAAACTCTGTGCAGGGTCACTATGAGTTGGAACCACCTCCACAATACTTAAAAACAACAACAACCAAATAATTAAGGAGCTCTGGTAGAGTAATGGTTACGAATTGTGCTGCTGACCTCAGGGTTCCACAGGAGAAAGATGAGGCTTTGTGCTCCCATAAAGATTTACAGCCTCAGAAACCTGTACAGACTTGCTATGAGTTGTAACCAACTCCACAGGACACCACCACCACCACCGAATAATTAGACTCCTACTGTGGTGCTGTGGGTTAATGCACTAGACTACAAAGTCGGTTTGAACTACAAGGTTGGTGGTTCAAGCTTACCAGCTGCTCCTTGGAAGCCCCTATACAGGGTCACTATGGGTCGGAACCTACTCCACAGCACTTAACAACAGCAAACCAAATAATTAAGGAGAGCTGTTGGCACAGTGGTTAAAGATCCTGAGTGCTCACCAGAAAATTGGTGGTTCATACCCACCAGCCTCTATAGGAGAAAGATGTGGCAGTCTGCTTTCTGGAAAGATGCAAAGCCTTGGAGACCCCTGTGGAGCCATTCTGTTCTCTCCTACAGGGTCTCTGTGAGTCGCATTCAACTCAATGGCAGTGGAGTTGGTTTTCTGGTGTGGCGCTGGAGAAGCACTCAACCAAAAGGTGGTTTGAACTACAAGGTCAATGGTTCAAACTCACCAGCCGCTCCTCAGAAACCCTATACAGGGTCGCAGTGAGTCGGAACCACAAACGATTTTTTTACTGTGCTTGTTTTAATTAACTAGTGTGGCTGTAAAGTGCAAGAAGGCGGAGCCTGGGCCGTTAGAGAACAACTTCTGGAACACGGGGTAGAAGGTGTCTAGCCTTGACCCTGGTGTTCCCACAGTGTTCTCAAAGGGACCAGGCATGTCAGGTGTCCTGGCTGATGTCAGAGCCCCTCCCTCTTGCATTTTATGGTGGGCACACTATGACCAGGAAAGACCTTGGAGGGAGGCTGGAAGGCAAGTTTCGCAACCTTGGCCTTGGCAACTGAGGACTATGCTCAGGTAACAAAGGCAGCAGATGGGAAGGACTGGGGAGGGGCCACCCTGAGCCTTGTGCCAGGATTGGGTTCCTGATACTGCCTCCGTATGTGCCCCCCACCCCCCCGCACTCACACACGCACACACATAGCTGTAGCCGAACCACCTCCAGGAAGTGAGGGTGGACTTTGCTGTGAGGTGTGGAGGGTGGGGAAGAAACAAAGCAAAACCCCTTGGGGTGGGAGGACACCAGGTCTTGGAGGTGTGTGAGGGAAACGCTAGCCTGAGGAACTGGTTGAACCCAGGGGCCTTCAGGTGACTGGGAGGGAAGTGGGGTGAGTACGTCAGGCCAAGCTGACCCTTCCCAGCCTGTCTGTGACCACATCACGCCTCTGCTCCAGTGTCTCCCAGGACTCCCCATCGCCCTCATCGAAGCCCTCCACCATCCAGGGCCTTCATAACTGCTTCCCCTTCTGGAAATGCAGGGGGTGGGCCATTCTGGGCATCTTGAAAGTCCCTTTTCAGCCCCGAAAAGAACTCACTCAAGGAATGTGCCCACTACCTTTAGATAGCCAAGGGGCAGGTGTGTCAGAGAGGGCATGTTGGGGGTGGAAGGACAGGAAGGGGCCACACTGGGCTTAGTAAGAAGCGTTTTCTCCTGTCTGCAAGCTCTAACAGTGAAATAAACTATCTCAAGAGGAAAGATACCCTAGAGGTAACCAGCGTGACCAGATAACTTCTGCAATTCACCAACTCAGGCCTAGGCATTAGGTTTTCTTGTTCATCTGTGACAAATGATGAGAATGCGCATGATGCGCATTTCAAGTGTGCACACTCCCAGCATTAGGACTTCTCTTCATCTTCCTCTGTGGTCATCTCCCAGTCTCCTCTGGGCAGCCCCAAGCCCTACGTCTCACCTCCAGTTGGGACTTGGCTCATCTGTCCATTTGTCCATCTCTCCCTCAAGCCCAGCCATGAGTCCTGTATAGTTAAGTGACCCGCCCGATCCCTCTTGCCTTGCCTCCTTCCCATCAATCCTCAGTTTGCCTTCTTTGCTGGCTTTCAGGATCCTTCCTGCTTAAAATCTACTTGTGACCCTGAAGAAGAGCTTCATCTGTCTTTCTACTTGAAATGCCTCCCCTCCACCCTAAACAACAAAGCCCAAATCCATTGCCATTGAGTCAATTCCAACTCATAGTGACCCTCTATGTTGTTGTTGTTAAGTGCCGTCGAGTCGGTTCCCGACCCATAGTGACCCAGTACAGAGTTTCCGAGGGTGTAAATCTTTACGGGAGTAGAAAGCCTCATCTTTCTCCCGCAGAGCGGCTGGTAGTTTCAAACCGCTGACCTTAAGGTTCACAGCCCGATTCGTAACCACTACGCTACCAGAGCTCCTTAGTGACCCTCTATAGGGTGTCTAAAACTGTCCATTTTTAGGGGAACAGACAGCCTCATCTTTCTCCTGCAGAGCAGCTGGTGGATTTGAACCACCCAACACCTGACCCACAGTGCCACCAGGATTCCTGGTCAAATTCTCTCTTTAAGGCTCAATTTAAAGTCAGTCCTCTTCCTCCAGGAAGCTCCCTCTGACTGATCTGCCAGGCTCTTTGTCTGCCCCTCTCTTCGAGTCCTGAGTATATTTCTTTCTACCTCCTCTGAGAGTTCAAGGAGGTAGCATAGTGGTTACGAGTAGGGCTGCTAATCTCAAGATCAGCAGTTCAAAACTACCAGTGGTTCTGTGGGAGAAAGGTGACATTTTCTGCTCCCATAAAGATTTACAGCCTCAGAAACCCTATGCAGGGTCACGATGAATCGGAACTGATTCCATGGCACATAACCACCACCACCACTTCCAAGAGTTCAGGATGCCCAGCTCACCTCTGCCACCACCTACACAGAGCAGCATGGCACTGGTCCTCAAGGAGAGACCTGAGTGCTGCTCATCCTTAGGCCTGAGGATGGCAAGAAGCAGAAACGTCTCCAGTTCTGCTGCCTCTGCCGTGGACTGCCTCAGTATAGGATTGTCAACTTCTCCAAGTCCAGCTTCTGCCCTTGGGAAACTGGGATTTATGTATTGCTTCCTGGGATGGTGTTGTTAAGTGCTGTGGATTCTGTTCTGAGTCATAGCGACCCAGTGTAGGGCTTCCAAGGAGCTACTCATGAATTTGAACTGTTGATGTTGTGGTTCGAAGCGACCTTGCAATCCTGCGTTTTTCTGTAGCGCTACACCAGACGTTCTTGGGAGCTAAATTAAATATGAGTCCAGGCACATAGGTGACTCCCTAATGATGGCTCACTAAGCTCATGACAATGTCCTTGTGGTCTTCCCCATCCTAGCCACTGAGGTTTAGCCCCTGGAGGCCCCCATCCCTCTGGGGTCAGCCCTCTGGTAGAGTCTGCCAGGGACACAGGTGTATCTCCTCTGATTTAGAGCTCATAATCAGAATGGCCTGGCCCTGACTGACTAATGGGCAGAAATGACCTCCTGATTTATAGAGGTCCCTGCCCCAACCAGGCTTTTAGCAGCTCTCAGTCAATAGTCCATCAGACCACTAATGTCTGTTAATGCCAGTCCTCTGCATAAACGCTTTCAGGCACAGAGCAGTCTGGCTGTCTCTAGGGAGGACTGGGAAGGAAGAGACACAGTTGGTGGATAGGGCTTCCGCTTCTCAGAGGCCTGGAAGTGGTGGCTGGAGCTTAGCTCTGGAGGAGTGGCTGGTTTGAGCTTTCCCAGGTCCTGATGCACCTTTCCAGAGCTGAGAGGCAACAAGTGTGGGTCCGAATGGAACTCCCTGGCACTTTGCCCTGTCAGCCCAAGGCCTGCCTGACAATAAGCTCTTCCTGAGAGCAGAAACTGAAGCACGGCCTTGGGCCAGGGTGTGGAGATAAAGGCCCCAGAGCAATTGGATGGCCTGTAGCAAAAGCCCCAGTATTGCTATGCTCTTTGACCCAGGAAATAATCTCAAAGAAGAGAAGGACTGTGTGCAGGAAGGTAGACAAAGCATTGACTCAGAGGGACTGGTACTGCCTCAGAGCACTGTACACTCCCAGCCCACATTTGTGGGAGATTAGAGGCCTGAACTCAAGGCCAGGTCTGCCCCTCATGCTGCCAATGACCCAGCATGGGCTTCCTCAAGTCAGGACCTAGGGAGAGAGTAGGGGGTGGGGTGATTCACTGGCAGTGCCTGTCACTGGTGAGAACGTGGCTGTGTTCTTACCTTACTGGGTCTCTGAGATCACTTTAAGCCCTGCTGTTTCAGATCACATTTTTGGCCAATCTTAGAAGGCTCCATCTTTTTCAGAAAGTCTGTAGTTTTAAGTATGTTTTCCTTACTGCAAAATGTACTCATTTTTACAGGAAGCTTAGGATATTAAAAAATATATATATCAGGTGATGATTTAAATAAACACCTCCGATTTATTTACCGTGTTCTCATATAGATAGTGGGGAAAAGATGAGGGAGGCTTTCTGCTCCCGGAAAGATTTACAGTCTTGGAAACTCTATATAGGGTCACCGTGAGTTGGAACTGACTCCACAGCACACAGTCTGCCAACCATAGAGATGTTGTTAAGTGCCATCAAGTTGATTCCAACCCATAGTGACCCTGTATAGGGTTTCCGAGGAGCAAGTAGGAGCTTGAACAAGTAATATTTTGGCACATTTCCTTCCATTCTTTTTCTCTCAGTACTGATATGTAGATAACTATGCCTACACACACACACATATCATAATGGCTACTATGCATTGAACACTGACCATGTAATAAAAACCCCAGACCACTAAACTATCTCAGTTAGCCCTCACAACAACTCTGCAAGAAAATACTTCGTAATTTACAGATTATAAAAAAATTAGACTTGCGACATTTCAACATGTTCAGGTTTGAATTCTTGAAAGCTCATCGTATGGACCAGTAGCTGGAGCGTTGGTCTGGGACGCTAGCAATAACGGTGTTAGGGAGCAAACGTGCCCTTTTCTTCCCAGGCCAGGCCCGTGTTTTTCTCAGCCATGTAAGGGCTGAGTAATTTGAAGGAAGTGGAACGCTTGTCCATTTCTTCAAAGAACATCTGCCAAATTTCTTCTCCTTTCCTGCTGCCTCTCTCTGAATGTGTATGCATGTTTATCATTCCCTTTCTGAATGCAGCACTTTACTCCTAAATACTCCAGGGTTTATAAAAACTAGGAATCTTTTCTTCTGCAATCACAGGACATTATCTACTTCAGTAAATTCAGCATTGATACAAAAGTCTCATTTAATCAAACCTTCAGGGAAAGGAGCTCTGGTAGCATAGTTGTTACACATTGGGCTGCTAATGTGAAGGTCAGCAGTTTGAAACTAGCAGCCATTTCTCGGGAGAAAGATGAGATTTTCTGCTCCCGTAAAGATTGACGGCCTTGGAAACCCTATGCAGGGTTTCTATGAGTCAGAACCGACTGCATGGCACAGAACCACCACCACATTCTACCCTTCATGTTCCAGATTGTCAAATTGTGCCCTACATAGCATTTTCCAGGAGGATGCAGGGCAGGTTCAGTCCAGGTCATCTAATGCCCGATTTCTGAGAGCAGAGAGCTGAGTTGGGCAGACAGGACCACCTCTCTGTTGCAGAGTTATTAAATTTCATGCATAAAACCCTATGGACCAGGGTCTTGGGTTGTCTACCTTTTCTGCTTTGCCAGAGGTAGTGGGGAAGCCCTGTTTCCACGGTCATTGCAGCTGTACTTCCCCC
>NW_006408571.1:17066895-17092215 GCF_000296735.1 Chrysochloris asiatica | reverse complement strand
TTTGAAGCAAGGTCAGAGACCACCCCTGCATCTTTGCTCATTCATGACAGGACATGGTCTCAGGGACCTCACATGAAAAGTGCCGTGGTCTCTGTAGAGTCAGGGAGCTGAGTAAGGAGAGGAGACCCATGCTCCCTGAGTCCACACTGTGCCAGAAAGTTCACTTTCAAAAACTCCTGAGACTGTGTGCCGCCAGTACTTGGCCTAGGGCCTACGCTGTAGGTATCTTGTAAATAGTGGCTGCATGTATGATGCTGGCCAGTCTCCTCCTCAGCTATCTCCCAGCTAGGCATAAAAATGGTCAGTGAAGCATTCCGCTGGGTGAGCTCCAGACAATGTGGCCAGGCATTGGCGGATAGAAGGCCTGTTCTGCCAGGGCCGTGTGTTCTGGCCTGGACTTATCACCTCAGCCTCAGTCTGGGATCTGTGAAATGAGGGGGATGAACACTAACAGCTCTAAGATTCTGTGACTGAACTTAAGTCCCCAGGAAATCCAAGTCTCTCTGCTGGAGTTGACATCTCAGCTTCAGGGCTGCCTGACATGGGCTTGGGGGCCTGGGTGGACCTCCCAGCACCAATACAGGAATTCTTAGCAGGGAAGAGAGAAATCCCCTTTTTTCCAATTGAGATGTAATTCACTTACCATAAAATTACCATTTCAAAGTGCACAACTCAGTGGGTTTTACCAGATTGTACAATGGTCACCACTATCTAACTCCAGAACATTTTAATGACCCTAAAAAGGAAAGCCCAAAGCCATTAAGAAGCTACTCTTTATTGCCCCTTCCCCAGCTCCTGGCAATGACTAATCTACATTTTGTTTTTATGGATTTGCCTAATCTGGATAGTTTATCTAAATGGAACCCCTGCAATACATGGGCTTTTGTGTCTGACTTTTTTCACTTAGGATAATGTCTTCAAGACTCATCCATGTTGTTGTTTTAAGTGCCTTCAAACCCCAACTCAAGGATCGGGGATCAGCTGGTGAGCTTGAACTGCCGACCTTGTAGTTCAAACCATCCTTGTGGGTCCAGTGCATCAACCCACAGCACCACATCAGGATGTTATAACATGTATCAATACTTCATTTCTTTTTACCGCCTGCCACTGACTGATTTCCAGAAGCTGATCACCAGCCCTTTCTCCTCAGTCTGTCATAGCTTGTAGACTGCTGAAACCGGTTACACATCACAGCAACATAGAAACCCACTGACACATGAGTTGTGGCTACATACAAGATGAATTGGCCAGGACTCAAACCCATATTTCCCATGTAGATGGTGAAAATTTCACCTCTGAATCCCGATTCTATTATCCTCAGTCCTTTAAATAGTTGAATAACATTCTGTTGTATGAGTAAACCACACTTCATTTATCCATTCATCTGATGATAAACACTTGGGCTGTTTCCATTTTTGGGCTATTATGAATAATGCAGCTGTGAACATTCATGTATTTGTGTGGGCATGAGTTTTTATTCTCTGGAGTATTTACATAGAAATAGAATTGCTGGGTCATAACGTAATGTAAGGAGCTCTGGTAGCGTAGTGGTTACGAATCGGGCTGCGAATCTCACGGTCAGCAGTTTGAAACTACCAGTTGTTCCGCGGGAGAAACATGAGGCTTTCTGCTCCTGTAAAGATTTACAGCCTTGGAAACCCTGTACAGGGTCGAAACCAACTCACAACAACAAAGCGTAATGTAGGAGTCCTGGTCTGGCTCCATGGGATAAAGCGCTGGACTGCAAGAACAGTTTGAACATCAAGGGCAGTGGTTCAAGCTCATCAGCTGCTTCTCAGAAACCCTATACAGGGTCGCTGTGAGTTGGAACTGACTCGGTAGCATTTAACAATAGCAACAGGGTAATAAGGAGCTCTGGTAGCATAGTGGTTACAAGTCAGGCTGCCAACCTCAGGGTCAGCAGTTCGAAACTACCAGCGTTCTGTTCCCCTAAAGATTTACAGCCTCGGAAACCCTGTGCAGGGTCACTATGAGTCAGAACTGACTCCATGGTATTTATAAGAACAATGTAGTCTTGGTGTTGCACTGTATGATAAGCACTGGGCTGCTAACTGCAAGGTCAGTGGTTTAAACCTACCAGGTGCTCCTTGGAACCCCTATATAGGGTTGTTAGGAGTCAGAACCAACTTGAAGGCACTTAACAACAATAACAAGGGTAACTCTGTTTGACCTTTGAGGAACTGCCAGACTCTTTTCCATGGCAGCTACCCCAATTTACATTCCACCAGCAGAATAAGAGGGGAAATGCACTTTTATTGAGCACCTACTATGTGCTAGAACCCTCACTGCACAGTGGTCAAACCACTTGGTTGCTAGCTGAATGGTCAGAACTTCGAACTCACCAGCTGCTCTGCAGGAGAAAGATGTGGCTGTCTGCTTCCACAAAGATATACAACCATGGAAACCCTTTGGACTAGTTCTACTCTGTTCTGTAGGGTCTCCATGGATCAGAATCGGTTTGTGCTGGATTTTACTATGTGCTGGAGCCTTTCCATGGAAGCCTGGTGTGGTGCTGTAGGATAAACACTGGACTGCTTAACTGCAAGATTGGTGGTTCAAACCCACCAGCTGCTCCTTGGAAAGCCTATGAGTTGGAATCAACTTGAAGGCACTTTATACCCCTGGTGTCCTGTGATCATCACACCACCTTGTAAGATACCTGTTGTTGGCTCTGTTTTATTGAGGAAGACACTGAGGCTCAGAGAAGTGGCTACACCCTCCCAAGGTCACACAGAGAATCTGTGGGAGACCTAGAATCACACCTACTTTTGCCTTGACATTTTCCTGTCTACTCAGTGATTGCTGCTGACTGTCCAGAAGCTCCTCCCCTCACTCCTCCTGGACATTGTTTTACAGACTGGAAAGTTGGACCCTCACTATCCAAAGGTCTGCGGACATAGAGGAAACGTCTTAGACATCAAGTGGAACCCTTTTGATGATTTTGAGATTGCTTCCTGTTCTGAAGATGCCACGGTGAGTGCCTGCTTCAAGCAGCCATGAAGTTGTTCTCATAACTGAAAGGGTGGGATACGGAGGGAGGTAGAGTGGTGTCTACTCAACTCCTTCATCACTGAGGTGGAGGAGGAAGGTGAGCAGATCAAAGAAGAAAAGTCCTGGACTCTGGGACTTGGGGTACCACTCCTCCTTCCTGAGGACCTCAGTTTCTCCACCTGTATGAAGTACATAATAGCTCCCACTTATCTTCTGATGATCCAATGAGATTCAGACTCCAATAAGAAAGCCCACCCTTTGGGGGAACTATACAATAATGTGAGGGGCATTTTCATTGTGGCCAGAAAATACTAAGTCCCTTAATCTCACATACAGCAGGAAAAGAGCTTCAAAAGAGTTGGAGCAGAACCTTATATGAGAATGGGCACCAAGATCATCCCCAACGCTTCATGTCCACCTCCATTTTTGAGCTCCCATTCTATATCAGGATGCAGTCCCTTCCTGGTGTTATTTATTTATAACTTATTATGTGCTTGCTTCTAAAACACAGTGGGTCTGGCTTAAAACCAAAGATATAGATATGACCAAGATAAAAGTCATACTCGAAGCGGTCACATACTGTGAGCCTACTTATACATCGTATTACTTGGTGTTCCCAGCAACCTCACAAGGTAGGATAATTATCTGATGGAGAAGCCATGAATCAGAGAGGTGCAGCAATTTGCCCATGATCACACAGCTTATAAGAGGCAGAGCCAACCTTTAGACTGGGGCCCGTCTGACTCCAGAGCCCATTGTCTGTCCACCAAAGTCTGTCACTTCTCAAAAGACCAAGAGAAAAGTGAGGACATCATGCCAGACACATAGGCACAGAAGAGTTGAAGCAGTTGAGCTTCCAGGTTTTGCTCTGAGCTGCCTGGCAGCTAAGGCAAAAAGGGAAATACATAAAACCTATTGCAGAACCCTCATTGTCTAATCAAAGGAAGCAGACTCGTTCCATCAGGAGAGGCAGGCAGAAAATTCTAAGACCTATGTCAGTTTCCATGTAGGGGAGGACCTTGCTGGGTTTGAGGACCATAAAGAACAGTGTCTGCTGAGTTGGTGCCCTACCACTGCAGTCAGACCATGTGAGAGTGGCCTTGTCTCCAATGAGTGTAGGTCTTTGAATAGGATACCAAATGCCAGATGCTGCGCCCCCTGCTGTAATGCTTTCACACATGCCCAAAGACTCCCTTAAAGGTCTATTAAGTCTCCCTTTGGCCCCATTGTCTGTGACTGTCCTGTCCCAGACATCCCAGAGGCAGGGGGAGTGGACATGATTGTCAGGAATTGGCAGTGCTTTTTCTGGCCCCAGCAGCAGCCCCCAGAGTGATTCCAGACCCTCGTAAACCAAGTGCACTGCTGTTTCCTCCTTGTCCCCTGGGAGCTATGGGGGAGAACGGCTCTTCAGCTCTGGACAGTGGACAGTCTTTGCCTCAAACAGACCTGCTGTCCTCCAGTCCAGGTCCATTTCTGTGCCATCACTGACCTCCCCAATCACATCAGTCTAGAACCTTTCTGGTTTAAAATCTAAAGATGACCAGGAAACCAACATTTGCTGAATTTAATTGAAACAAAGTCTACATGAAAACTCTGTGTTTCTAAGAGAGATTAAGTACAATCACACAAGGGGCTGAGAACTCTGCAGGACACTGAGGAACATCAGGCCAGCACCATTCTGGACTCCATTTCCCTCTGCAGCATCCCCCCAGTACCTCCATTTGTATACCCCTGTGACGGGGAGCTCACGTTCTCCCCCTTCCACCCTCGGACAGCACTGATTTATTAGATGCTGCTTCTTCAGGCTGACCCCTGCCTGCCTGGACTTCCTAAGGCTGTATTCTAGGAGAAGTCCCAGACCTTTTCTCAACCCCATACAACCTAGTCTCTGGTTCTTTAGTCTTTCCTCTTCCAGGCAATCCAGTCCAAGGATTTCTCCCAAAACTCAGTCCTAATCCAGAGCTTACTCTGGCTCCCTAGTGCCGTAAGGATGAACAAAAACATGAACATGGCATTCGAGTCTTCTCCTGGCATTCACCCTGGGCCTTTGGACAAAGAGTTTGCAGACCATTGTACTGTGTAGGATATCCTAGGCTGGAGAAAGATTGGCAGACCTATGGCCCACCCATTTGGGTCAACAGGGTAGCAGAGATTACCAGGGTGCAGATTTGGAAACTTCAGTTTATTTTGGCTGCATGCCTGTCTCTGCTCAGGCTGAGGGGACCTTAATGAAATCTTTGACCCTCTGAGAATTCCCCGGACCCTTCTGCTGGACACTGTCAGTTCTATGGCTTGGGGTTGGCTGGAGTCTGAGGTGGTCTTGGCTAACTCTCTCCCTCGGCGGTGTCTTCCTACCAGATTAAGATTTGGAACATCCCGAAGCATCTGCTGTCAAGGAACCTCACAGCCTTCAAGAAGGAGCTGGTGGGCCACTCCCGCAGAGTGGGCCTGGTGGAGTGGCACCCCACAGCCGCTAACGTCCTCTTTAGCTCTGGCTATGACTACAAGGTGGGTCTGCCTGGAGGAGGTGGTCTGGGCATCAGTTTCCCAAGGTGTACACAAACGGGATTGTTGGTACCATCACCAAGCCTTTTAAATGTTTCCCTGCCATTCTCTAGGGGAGACAGAAACACCTGTGATAGATAAAAGAGTGAAGGGGGAAGAGGCTGGAGGGTCTGGGCTTCCCACTTCTAGATCAGAATGCCTGTCTCCTACTTCTTTAGGCTGTCTCTGCAGGGCTGCTGCCTATGGCTGTGTGGGCTGTCTGTGTACTGCTCCAGGGGGCCACTGTTCATATCCTAGGCTATGGAGTGGGCTACCCTGGAGCTGTGCAGTGCACAACCTATGCAACTAAACCTGTGTATCTGCATGAGGTGGAAGCTGCTCCTAAGAACAGTTTGAAGCCCCCTGGGGTCCTCCCACCATGTATGTTTTGTTGCTCTAAGGCAGATGGTGTTTTCTTTGCACTGACAGCCTGACTCCCAGCATTCCCTGCTACTTCATGGCAGTTAGCTGCAGATCCATACTACCATCTGCAGCTTCCCTCCTGGGGATACTGTGTTTCACTACAGCCAGCCGGCATGTGTCTGCTGCACTCAGCTGACTCTCTCCTGTGCAGGTGATGGTCTGGAACCTGGACACAAAGGAATCTGTCATCACGAGCCCTGTGAGGACAATCGATTGTCACAAAGATGTGATCCTTTCCATGTCCTTCAACACCAACGGCAATCTGCTGGCCACCGCCTGCAAAGACCGCAAGATTCGGATCCTCGACCCTCGAATGGGAACGGTTCTCCAGGTCAGTACTGGGCCAGCATCTGGTATGAGGTCAGAGGAACATGGAGCATAATGGGATTGGAGAGACTTCTAAGAAGTCTTTATATATGTTATCCTCTTATGAACTCTCAGCATCCCTGAAAGGTAGGGTGTCCTCACTTTTCAGATGAGGAAACCAAGGTCAAAGAGAAGTGAAGTGACTTGCTCATACGTAGAGCTGGGTTTGAACCTGGTGTGACTCCAGCGTTTACAGGTTCACCTCAGCTGTCACTGGCCAAGGCGTTGGGAGAGCTGAGGGCCCCACTGTTTCTCCACCATGTGACGGGAAGTAGTGCTTCCCTATCTCTGAACCTCTGTCTCCTCCTCTGTAACAGTGGATCACAGTCCTTTCTCTCAGGGATGCGATGCATAATGCAAGTGGTACTGCCCACCTACCGCATGCATGGCACACATAGGTACTCAACACTCTTCCAGGAAGAGCTTGGAGCTGGGCAGAAGTTTACCTCTCCCACAGCTCAGAAAACTAAGCCTGGACAAAACTAGAGGGGGAGACTCCATGTGCATAGAGGTGGTGCCCTGCACGATTCTCCAGAAAGGAGGGCATTCCTGAAGCGGTAGCATATCAGGGCCTCTCCCACCAAACACACATGTCCTTCCAGGAAGCCGACTACAAGGGGCACCGTGTCAACAAGGTGCTGTTTCTGGGGGGCTTGAAGAAGCTGCTGTCCACCGGCACTTCCCGATGGAACAACCGGCAAATGGCCCTATGGGACCAGGTGAGTCTTGCACCCAGCCCCACCCCCACCCTCACCCTCATCTTTATCTCTTAGCTGAGTGCTTGCTTGATTCATTTGTTGGTTCATTCATTCATTTCTCAGATACTTGCTTAGTACAGTCTTCCAAATGCTGGGGATCCAGGCATGACTAAGAGATACGCTGACAGCCCACTGAGTAAGCCCAGACCTGTGTGTGTCTGGGTGTTCCTGGAGAAGCTGATCTGGACTCATGAGAGGCTCTAGTGTAGGGAGGACACATGGCTGAATCTGGGACAGGACTGGGGGCAGATGGGGTGGAGGTTGGGGACAGAGAGGACCTTTTGGTCAGAGGGACCAGCGAGAGCAAAGACTAGGAATGAGACTGAGAGGTATGGGCATGGAGATCTTGTCATTTAGGGTGGCTTTGGGAGAGGAAGTGGGTCATGGGGGTGGCATGAAGGCCAGGCCAGGCAGGATTCATTTGAAGGAGCACTTGACAAGAGTTTCAAAGACTGAGTTTCCTTCTTCATATACTAAAACAAAACTAACAAACAGGTCAGGGAGGAGCAGAGTGAGATTAGGTACCTGAAAAGTGATTTGTTGATGGCACAATAGAAGGTGGTTGTGTGTTAATGTCTATAAAAATAACATTTCCATCAAACAGCAGCCCACAGATTGGGCCTCAAGAACCGGGGGTATCCTCTTTATGTCCCCATACACACTAACTCAGTCTCTCACACACATGCACACACAAACTCTCTCACACAGTTCCTGTCAGAGACACACACACTCAGTCACTCTCTCGCACCCACCACACACACTAACTCAATCTGTCTGTTACACACACACCAACTCACTCTTTCTAACACGCACGCTCAGTCTGTCTCTCACACACACGATCTTTAGTGTCCACCACACACTAACTCATTCTGTGTCTCTCACAGACAAACTTACTCTCATACATACACACTCAGTTTCTCTCACACACACATACCAACTATGAGAGGAACTCTTGTCTCACACAGCACACTTGCCCATGTTGGGACTGAGGGCCCTGTGAGTAACCACCAGCCTCTGTGCTCTCCCCTTTCCTCACAGGACGACCTCTCTGTGCCTCTCACAGAAGAAGATCTGGATGGCTCTTCAGGGGTTCTGTTTCCCTTCTACGACGTGGATACCAGCATGCTCTACGTGGTGGGGAAGGTCAGCATGCTCTACTTGGGCAGGGAGGTGGCCTCCTGTACCCAAGGCATAAGGCAGAACTACTGCCCATTTGGCCTCACTGGTGCCAGATAGTAGCCTGGAGCCCGTGGGGTGGGGCAAGGACAATACTCTGCCTCTGAGGCTTGTCTGGCCATTGTTAGGGGGCATGGGATTCACACAGGGTACCCAGAGGCATGAGAAAGACAGCCAGAAACCTCACTGGGTGCAAACAGTTCTTCCATCCTGCTCCACAAGTCTTCCTGGAAAGTAGCTTCAGTTCCTGATGGACGCTCATTTGAAGGATTGTGTAGAAATGTGGATACGCATGCACACTAAGTGCTGTATTCAGTAACTGGGGGGTACCTGAAGGTGGACCAGAGTGGGAACCACGGCAGGACCTTCTCTGCACCTGCAGTAGCAGCCCCTTCCCTCTAGCGCCCCTGAAGGGACAAGCCTGTGAGCCCTGCCTGTACCCCACACACCGAAATACACTCTCAGGCACCTGGCTGGCCACTCTTCCCTGTGGTGAGTTCAGCATTCCTTTCCCCTTTAGTTGGACACCCTGCACTCGTCCCTTCCCAGCTCTGGATCAAAATGAGGAGGGGCCTGTTGGCTTTTCTCCACACAGCACCCTGTATTTTGGGTAGAACAAGTCTTCATTGGGTAGGACTGTTCCTTCTTTGACGCCCACCCATGCCAGTAGCTGTCTTCTCCCCCTGCCCAGTTATTAGGATGACAGAAACTCCCCCTAGGGATAAGACTCATGGCTGGTCTCTGAGGACTAGTCAGTTCTAACCTTCGTATGTAGTTTTCAGATGGGAGTGGTCCTGGGGCCTGTCTTCCCAGAGCCTCTGCTTTGGAAGGACAGGGTGGGCTTTAAGTCATGGCTGAGGGATGGAAGGTTAAAATGGGGACACCCCCACCTGAACTCCCTGCTGTTTTCCTTTGTGAGATGTGTTTGCCAACTGTTCACTCAATGTGAGAGCCAGGTTTTTGCTGCGTGGCATTGGCGGCCAGGTGGGGAGCTGATGGAGCGAGCTCTGCATCTTACCTTCCTCTTCCTTAGGGAGACGGGAACATCCGTTACTATGAGGTGAGCTCAGACAAGCCTCACTTGAACTACCTGACCGAATACCGCTCCTGTTACCCACAGAAGGGAATCGGTGAGTGTGGAGCTTTGAGGCCACGTAGAGTTAGGGCTTCAGGGCCAGATCTGGAGAGCTCAGGCCTGAGCCAGGAGAGCCCATATTTGGTAGGGGAGAGGGCACTCACCACACCGATGATGGAAATGTGTTGGGGCTCTAACTGAGGTATGCATGAGGTTGTCTGAAAGCACAGAGGAGTCAGGGAAGACTTCCAGAGGACATAGCACTTGAGGAGTTACGGAGAGCACCAGGAGAGAAGGGAGGTGCTCCCAGCCCAGGGAAGATCAGTTGGCAATGTGTTTCTGGAAAACTTACCCGTGGACACTGAGTTATTTCTGACTCACAGAGACCCTGTAAGATATAATAAATAGAACTGCCCCATAGGGTTTCCAAGAATGTGATGGTGTGGTATATAGGACAAGCACTGAACTACTAACCACAAGGTCGGCAGTTCAAACCCACCAACTGCTCCTCAGAAACCCTATACAGGGTTGCTATGAGTCGGAACCAACTCAACGGAACTTAACAACAGCAACAATCTCTATGAAAGCAGGCTGCCGCAGTTTCGTCTCACAGAGTAGCTGATAGTTTGGATCCACAGTTCTTACGAGCAGTTCTCTGTCACATGGGTTGCTATGAGTCAGAATCAGCCTGAGGGCACCCAACAGCAACACACAGAGCAACCAACTATAAAAATCTAGCTAGAATAAAGAAGTCCTGGAAGGTGGGGACAGCGTCTGGTGATTTCCACTGGTTCCCAGGCACTGGGCCCAGCCCAGCATAAGTATTTGTTTACCATTTGTTGAAGGTGGTTTCTATTGATGTGTGCAGCCTGGTTTTTCAACTCACATTGGGTCACTATGGCCCCCAGGCCAGCCTGTAACCTCTTGTCCCCTTGGCTCACAGGTGTCATGCCAAAGAGAGGTCTCGACGTGTCCTCCTGCGAGATCTTCCGCTTCTACAAGCTGATCACAACCAAAAGCCTCATTGAGCCTGTATCCATGATTGTACCCCGGCGGGTAAGGTGGTGGGGCCATCCGGGGAAGGCAGGACTCAGGTGTCAGGGGCTGGCCACAGGTAGTACCATGGTCATGTGGTGTCACCGGGAGCCAGGAGTCCTGGGTCTCACCCACCTCTGCTCCTGAGTTACTATGTGACCCTGGGCAGTCCCTTTGCTCTCTGGGCTTGGACTTCCACTCCTCAGCAGAGACTGGGGCCCCTCCTACCTGGTCAGCGTCTCACACAATGGTCATCTCTTGGTATCCTGATTTCTTCTGCAGTCAGAATCCTACCAAGAGGACATCTACCCCCCAACCGCAGGGGCCCAGCCCTCTCTGACTGCCCAGGAGTGGCTCAGCGGGGTGAACAGAGGTGAGAGAGGCCTCAGGCAGGTGCCGAGGGGGCTTTGGTTGGAATTTTCATTCTTTCTTAACCCTGGAAGATAATCAATCCCCAGTGTCTGGGATGGTCCCATGTTGGGGAGCCTCTGTAGAGTCTTGTCCTATGTGGCTCAGAAAACTCCTTGCCTCAAGGCCATTGTCCAGTGGAAACACTTCTTTAAACTGTACGAGGTGTACAAGGTGACCAGAGAGTCTCAGCCAGTCTTCCCTTGCCTAGTCCCCAGCCCCATCATTCCTGACCTAAGAGACCCTCTAGATAGCAGTCCCCACCCAGCTAGGCCCTTATGCCACTCGGCCTCCTTGACCACCCACTTCTTTCTCTCTGACCACCAGAGGATCAGCCCTACCCTGCTCTCCAATTTCCAGCATCTGCCTTTGTGATTGGAAACCCCCCCAACTCCCAGTGGTTGAGAGGGGCTTTCCAGGAAACTGTGGTACAGGAGACCAGTTTTGTATAGCCTTTAGATAGGTCTCACTGTGCGGTGGGTCTACCGACGTCATCCAGGGCTGTTGGGAGAATTCATGGACTTGATAAATGGCAGGGTACCATGTGGGTAGGGCTACCTTGAGCTCACAGTATTTGGGGGCCACTCCCACGCATGCCACCTGTAGACAACAGGTAGTAATTGCAGTATGGGTCTCTGTATTGATTGTCCTGGTCCTTGTGTCTGGACTTAGCTGCGTGTGGCCATATCTTCTGAACCAACCTCGTGTGTCTGAGTGGCTCTCTGTGTTGATCCCCCCCACCCCCTAATTGTCTGCTCAGGGATGCTCAGTCCTCACAGTGCCCTGCTTTGTTCCCAGGACCACTCCTGGTGTCCCTCAGGCCTGGCTCGGAGCTGCTGAGCCCAAGGCCAGAGCCTCTAGAGAGGCCTTTCTCCAATTTGGTGGCCCCAGCCTCACCCCAGCCTCCAGAGATCAGCCGGAGGCCTTCATTCGTGCTAGAGGAGAAGGCGCCAAGGTGGGCAGCAGAACACAGGCTGGAGGAGAAGAAAACCTGGTTCTCCAATGGCTTCGATGTTTTCGAGTGTCCCCCACCAAAGACAGAGAATGAGGTGTGAATGAAGGAAGTGGGAGGGGCTCACACAAGGGAGGGAGGGAGGAGGGAAGAAAGGTGGGATGGAGGGAAGGAAGGTGGGATGGAGGGAGAAAATGAGGCTGAGGAGAATTACCTGCTATGTGGCTTGGTCCAGTCACTTAACTCATTTTGTTAATTCATCCAGCAGCAGATGCCAAGATGGTAGGTTTATTCTCCATCTGTCAGGTGAAGAGGGAATCCTGGGTGATGAGGTGCTAATTTACAGTTTGGAGGTTCAGCTTCACCTAGAGGCCCCTCGGGAAAAAGACCTTGTGATCTACTTCTGACAAATCAGCCATTGGAAACACTACGAAGCTTAGTTCTACTATGACACACATGGGGTTTCCATGAGTCACGATCAACTCAACAGCTACTAGTGAAATTGGAGAGGGTATTATGTGTCTGATAGATATTCAAGTTTTTTTTAGTTCTTTTGTTTTTGTTTGGTTCTGACATTCTATGATTTTCTTTGCTTTCAGAACCAACATTTGTTAAGAACCAACATCTGACGAGACTTTATCTTTCATACTTTAGACATGTTGTTACAACAGTGATCCTATGTACAACAGAACAAAACAATACCCAGTCCTGTGCCATCCTCAGAGTTGTTATGTTTGAGTCCATTGTAGCTGCCACTGTGTCAGTCCATCTCGTTGGGAGTCTTCCTCTTTTTTTCTCATTCTTTCAATTTTAACAAGCATAATGTCTTTCCAGGGACTGGTCCTTCCTGACAGAATGTCCAAACTACGAGAGATAAAATCTCACTATCCTGGCTTCTAAGGAGCTCTCTGACTGTACTTCTTTCAAGACAGATTTGTTTGTTCTTCTGGCAGTCCATAGTATTTCCAATATTCTTCACCAACATCCTGCTTCAAATGCATCAATTCTCCCACGGTCTTCCTTATTCATTGACCAATTTTCACATGCATATGAGGCCATTGGAAATACCATGGCTTGGGTTAAGTGCGCCTTAGTCCTCAAAATGACCTCTTTGCTCTTTAACACTTTAAAGAGGTCTTGTGCAACAGATTTGCCTAATGGAATACGTGATTTGATTGCTTGACTGCCACATCCATGAGTGTTGATAGTAGATCCAAGCAAAATGAAGTCTTTGACAATTTCAATCTAAATAATATCATGATGTTATTTAGCAGTGAAGATTTTTGTTTCCTTTATTCTGAGGTGCAGCCCATACGGAAATCTGTAGTCTTTGATCATCATCAGTAAGTACATCAAGTCCTCTTTGCTTCCAGAAAGCAAGTTTGTGTCATCTGCTTATCTCAGGTTGCTAATGAATCTTCCTCCAACCCCGATGCCACGTTCATCATATAATCCATTTTCTCAGATTATTTGCCCAGCATACAGATTAAATAGCTATGGAGAAAGGATACAACCCTGAGGCACACCTTTCCTGATTTTGAACCATTCAATATCCCCTTGTTCTGTTTGACTAATTGCTTCTTGGTTCCTCATGAGCACAGTTAAGAGTTCTAGAATTTCCATTCTTTACAGTGTTATCCATAGCTAATCATGATCCACATGGTCGAATGCCTTTGCAGACTCAGTAAAACACAAGTAAACATTTTTCTCGGCTTTTAGTCAAGATGCATCAGCAATGATAAGGCTAGTTCCACGGTCTCTTCTGAATCTGAATCTGCCACAATTATTTTTAAATTATCTTCAGTTAAAATTTTACTTTCATGTGATAGTAATGATATTGTTCAATAATTTCTGCATTCCATTGGGTCACCTTTCTTTGGATTGGGCACAATTATGGATCTCTTCCAATCGGTGACCAGATAGCTATCTTCCAAATTACTTGGCACAGATGAGTGAGACCTCCAGCGCAGCATCGTTTGTTGGAACATTTCAATTTATATTTAATCAGTTCTGGGGGCCTTGCTTTTCACCAGTGCCTTCATTGCCACTTAGATGTCTTACTAAAATGTCAATTCTTGATCATATGCTACCTCTTGAAGTGATTGAACATCATTTTTCTTTTGATGTAGAAGAGATGACAGTGGAGTTCCTGACCCTAGATGGTTGTCTATATTCAGGGCATTCAGTCCAGAAGTAGTTTGTGGGGGCCCTTGGTGAAACCATTTTGAGGGTGCTAGGATGGCAGGGTGTCTGGTTATGAGGGATTTTGCTAGACTCATGCTGGTCTGGTGGCTTTGCGGGTTCTGTAGGTCTGAAGCCAAGTCTACTTGGATCCAGGCACCAGGCACCAAAGTGGTGCAGCTGGCCCCTGTCTCATATTGACATAGCTCACAACCACCCACCTGGCTCTAAACTCCTAGAGAGCAGGGTCTGCACTGGGGGTGGATGGAGGTAGGAGCTGCCACACCTCTGGTTCTCAGGAGATCGTGGTGAAAAAGAAGGACTCAATCACACCTTTCCTGTCGCCTATGTGAACCTGCTCTGCCAGACCACCTTCTGTTGCCAAGGCTGCTCACAAAAGTTCAAGATGGTTGTGCTGTGTCTGGCTGACCATTCACCAGTGTCCCTCTCTCACCGTAACTGCCAAGCTTCTTCTAGCATGCATTCAGAACCTCTGAAGTTCAGAGTTCCAGAATTTTTATCTGTTCCTCTTTCATTTGGTCTCTTTTATCTTTGCTGTAGTGTGCCTGCCTGATCCACCATCTTGCCAGAAGTCGCTCTTGCCTGTCTTTTTAATGACCTTTTACTTTCTTCATGTATAATGTTCTTGATGTCATCCCACACCACCTCCAGTCTTCATTTGTGTTCAGTGTGTCAAATCTGCTCTTGAGATGTTCTCTAAATTCAGGTGGAATATATTGAAGGTCTAGTTTTGACTCTTATAAACTTGCATATGAGTGATTGATGATCTGTTCCACAGGGGCCCCTGGACTTATTTTAGCTGATTATATTGAGCTTCTCCATCGTCTCTTCCCGCAAATGCAATCAGTGTGATTCCTGTGCATTCCATCTGGTGACATCCATATGTATTATTGTTGTTGTTGTTGGTAGGTGCCATCAAGTTGGTACCGACTCATAGTGACCATGTGCAAAACAGAATGAAACACTGCCCAGTCCTGGCCTAACTTCACAGTCTTTGCTATCTGCTGCCACTCTGTCAATCCAACTCCTTGGGTGTCTTCCTCTTTTTCTCTGACCCTCCAATTTACCAAACATGGTACCCTTCTCTAGTGACTGGTCCATCATAACAATATGTCCGAAGTATGAGAGCTGAAGTCTAGCCATGCTGACTTCCAAGGAGCACTCTGGGCATACTTCTTCCAACACAGATCTGTTTGTTCTTTTGGTAGTCGTGGTACTTTCAGTATTCTTCTCCAGTACCATAACTAATGCTTCAATTCTTCTACAGTCTTCCTTATTTATGGCCCAACTTTTGCATGCATATGAGGTTATTGAAAATACCATGACTTAGGTCAGGCACACCTTAGTCCTCAAACTGACGTCTTTGCTCTACAACACTTTAAAGAGGTCTTGTGCAGCAGATTTGCCCAATGCAATACATCATTTGATTTCTTGACGTCTGTGTCCATGAGTGTTGATGGTTGATCTGAGCAAAATGAACTCTTTGATAATGTCAACGTTTTCTCCATTTATATGGATGTTATCTATTGGTCCAGTGATGAGGATTTTTGTATTCTTTACATTGAAATGCAACCCATACGGAAGGCTGTGGTCTTTGATTTTCATCAGTAAGTATTTTTAAGTCCTCTTCACTTTCAGTAAGCAAGGTTGTATCATCTGCAGTCTTCCTCCAATCCTGATGCCACGTTTTTCTTCATATAATCCACTTTTTGGATTATTTGTTTAGCATACAGATTGATAAGTATAGTGAAAGAATAAAACCCTGGTGCACACTTTTCCTAATTTTAAAACATTCAGTGTTCCCTTGTTCTGTTAGAACCTCTTGGTCTGTGTGCAGGTTCCTCATGAGCACAATAAAGCACAGGTAAACATTTTTCTGGTATTCTCTGCTTTCAACCCAGATCCATCTGCCATCAGCAATGATATCCTTCTTTCTTATGTCCTCTTCTGAATCTGGCTTGAACCTCTGGAAGTTCTCTATAAATGTATGGTTTCAGCTATTTTTTGCATTATCTCTAATAAAACTTTATTAAATTAAAACTTGACTCACATGGGGTATCAATGAGATTGTCCAATGATTACCGCATTCTGTTGGGTCATCTCTCTTAGGAATGGGCACAAATAGAGATGTCTTCTGGTCAGTTGGGCAGGTTGTTGTCCTCCTTGTCCATCTTGGCATAGATGATGGATGCCTCCAATTGCGCATCAATTTATTGAAAGATTTCAATTTGTATTCCATCAATATCCGGTACCGTGTTCTTTGCCAATGACTTCAATGCACCTTGGACTTCTTCTTTCATGATCATTGGCTCTTGATCATATGCTACCTCTGGAAATGGTTGAATATTGACCATTTCTTTTTGGTACAGTGACTCTGTGTATTCCTTCCATCTTTTTTTGATGCTCTCTGCTTCATTCAATATTTTGCCCACAGAATCCTACAATACCACAAGTCGAGGCTTGAATTTTTCTTCAGTTCCTTCAGCTTGAGAAATGCAGAGCATGTTCTTCCCTTTTAGTTTTCTAACTCCAGGTCTTTGCACATTTTGTTATAATATTTGACTTTGTCTTCTTGAGCGAACCTTTGAAATTTTCTGCTCAACTCTTGTACCTCTTCACTTCTTCCATTTGCTTTAGCGTCTTTACGCTGGAGAGCAAGTTTCAAAGTCTCTCCTGACCTCCATTTTGCTCTTTTTCTTCCTTGTCTTCTCAATGACCTTTTGCTTTCTTCCTGTGTGATGTTCTTAATGTCACCCCACAATTCTTGTGGTCTCCTGTCTTTAGTGTCTAATGCATCAAATCTATTCTTTAAATGATCTCTAAATTCAGATGAGATATATTGAAGGTCATATTTTGGCTCCCATGGACTTGTTTTAATTTTTTTCAGCTTTAGCCTGAGTTTGCATATTCTGTTCATAGTCTGCCCCTGGCCTTGTTTTGACTGATGAAATGAAGCTTTCCCATATATGTCTCCTCCACAGATGGAATCAATTCAATTTCTGTGTATTCCATCTGGTGAGGTCCATGTATCGAGTCATCTTTTATGTCGTTTAAAAAAATATTTGCAATGAAGAAGTCATTGGTCTTATATAAAATTCTGTCTTGCTATCTCCACATCGTTTCTATCACCAAGGCCATATTCCTAACACTTTGTTTCCAACTTTTGCATTCCAATTACTCGTAATTATCAATGCATCTTGATTACATGTTTGATCAATTTCAAACTGAAGAAGTTGATAGAATTCATCAATTTTATTGTCTTTGATGTTAGTGGTTGGTACATAAATTTGAATAATAGTGGCATTAACTGGTCTTCCTTGTAGGCGTATGTATGGATATGATTCTATTACAACAGCACCATGCTTCAAGATAGATCTTGAAAAGCTCTTTTTGACAATGAATGTGACACCATTTCTTATCAATTTGTCATTTCTGACATAGTAAACCATACAATTGTCTGATTTTGAATGGCCAATACCTGTCCATTTCAGCTCACTAATTAATGCCTAAGACAATGGTATTTATGCATTTCATATCAATTTTGATTATTAATGGATGTTTGTATCTGTTTTTTCTCATTTTGAGTTGTGCCCAATCAGCAAATGAAGGAACCAAAAGCTTTGCTCTATCATTAAAGTCAACTCTACTGTGAGGAGGCAGCTCTTCCCCAGTCGTATTTTGAATGCCTCCTAGCCTGAGGGGCTCATCTTCCAGCACGATATTTGCTATTCATAAGGTTTTCAATGGCTAACCTCCAGAAGTGGTCAGCCTCTCTTTCCTAGTCTTAGTCTGGAAGCTCCACTGAGACCTGTCCACCATGGGTGACCCTGCAGGTACCTGAAAATATCAGTGGCATAACTTCCATCATCACAGCACCACACGCGCTATCAACAAACTGACAAACGAGTGGTGGAGTCAATCCGTAACAGTCAGTATATACAGTAAAACCTGTGTAGACCCAGTACTTGTATAATGTGGAAACATGTGAAAGAAAAGAAAATTCAAATATTTGCACTAATAGGGAGCAATAAAAAAATGGCAGAAAGGCAGAAATCTTGTGAGAAAAACAATGCAGTCTCATTGAGTTCCGGCTCTCACAGGTTCCCCTTTAGTAGCTAAAACTACCACAGGCTTCTCACAGAGGATTCTGGTCCTGACTCTGCTAAATACTGACTGGGGAATCTCACACCCTAGGTGTCTGTAGGCTTTAATGAAAGCTTCCTCAGTGGTCAATGGGGTCCTATCACAGCTGCCCACCAGGATGTGGTGAACATTCAGGGAGAAAATGATCGTCCTTAGCCAAACACTCAACACCAAGTAGCCATTCCATGCAGTGGCAGCAGTTACAGTGCTGAAGTTTGTTTTCTGGACCCCAGTTTCCAGAGGCAGAAATGGAAGCTCAGAGAGGATAATAACCTAACCTTCCCAAGGTTACACAGCTTAGTGGTGATGGAAACTCAAGTTTACAAACTTCAGGACCTAGTGTCCCTTCCACTATCCCATGGGAGATCTAAGGAGTCAAAATATATTGGAAACCTTTAAGTCTGCTTGAATTTCATTTGTTGGGTCGTAAAACACAAGGTTACCATAAAAGGTCTGTATGGTTAATGGCTGCAGTCCTGGTGTGGACCTACATGTAAGACAAGCAAGTACTCAGTGGCAAGGTCTATTAGAACCGCAAGATTGGCAGTTCAAAATTACCATTCGCTCCTCAGAAACCCTATACAGGGTCACTAGAAGTTGGAATTGACTTGATGGCACTTAACAACAGCAACAGCAGTTAAGGTCTAAACCACACACACACACACACACACACACACACACACCAGGCTTCAGCCACATTAATTTAATCACTGCCATCTCTATGAATCAAAAAGAGGTCACGTTTTAGCTTTTCTGCTGGTGTGATGGCACCAGGTGACCTGACCCTCTGTTCTTTGCTTTCCCAGCTACTGCAGATGTTCTACCGGCAGCAGGAGGAGATACGAAGGCTCCGGGAGCTGCTGACCCAGCGTGAGGTGCAGACCAAACAGTTGGAACTGGAGATCAAAAACTTGAAGATGGGTTCAGGAAGATTCTGAGCAGGGACCTCTGCCCTCCTCGCCCTCAGGGACACCACTCGGCTCCGTGGGGAGGCCCAGAACCTAGCCGCAAGTCCCCCAAGAACAACCACTATTTCTTTATTTTTTACAAGAAAACGAAACTCTCAAGTCACTAAGAGAGATTCCAGTGGGACCTGGTGCCGCTATTCTATTTGCCTTCTTGAAAGAAGTTTCTGAATTGACTGTTTTAGAAGATACCTTGCCTTCTGTTTAAGTCTGCTTTTATGGGCCCATAATAAGCTGTCATTTATGAAAGGGGGAAGAAAGTTGTACAAAGTTAGAGCTGGGAGAACATGGAAGGTGTACCCATTTGTGATTTTCAGACGATAATCCGCTGAATGAGGGCTAGCTCCCGTATCCTGCTCCACCAGACAGCTAGCTCTCCTTTATTGGGCTTCTGTGGAAGACATAATACTACTACTAAAAAAACAAAAATTAGAAGTTTGAAAATTAGTGTTTGGGTGTAAACTCCACCCCATTTTGCAGATGGGGAGACTGAGCCCTAGAGAAAGGCAAATATTTCAGTGACACCAGAATGTTCATGGCAGGGCTGAGCTGAGATCTTGGTCTCCTAGGACTGTCTTTCCACTGTTTCTGGCCTGGGGCAGGAGTCCTTTGGGTCCGGCCTCAACTGCACCCCAAAGTGCTCAGTGACTTCTGGCTGACAAGCCCTTCCCCCTCTGGTCTTAGTTTCTTAGTTTCCCCATCTGATCCAGGAGGCCTTTGAACAAGCCGCCTGTTCTAGGATCTCCCACCTAAAATAAGAAACCTTAGCCATGGCCTGAAGAAGCGGCTACATGGAGGGCGATGATCTGGGTTTGCTGCAGACACTCATAAGACAAAGGGACTGACAGTTTAGGGGAAGGAGTCAGGATTTAGTCCAATTCTAGAACACAGATAAAAGGGTCAAAACCATCGTATCTTCAGCTAGATATTGGTAAATAGTATCCCTTATTTGCTGACACCTACATCAGAGAGCTGCGCACAACCACTGATGGCCTTGGGGTCATGGAGTTCCCCTCCTCCACTGCCCAGAGGCAGATTCCAGCCAAGTTAACAGAAGAGGCCCCCTAGGAGGTAGGGTGTCCCCCATACTGGAAGTATGTAAGGAGAGCTCTGTGACCATTGCCCAGAAGGGTCTCCTAGGGAGGATGACTGCACTGGGCGAGAAGACAGAATTAGATGGCCTCGAAGTCTTGTTCCAGCCTAAAAGTGTTCATATCCCTCTTGTGACTCTTGAGTTGTGAGCCCTGCTCTAAGGATTTCGCTTCCTAAGTTCAAGGGCCCAGCAAGAGACTAGGAGTAACTAGAAGTTAAATGTGCCCTCCTTCCATCCAAAGAGAGGCAGAGAAAGAATTGTCCCCATCGGGAGCAAAGATGGGGGCTGCAGGAGCCCACCTTGACTATTGTGCTTCAACCCCGGCTGTACGGTAGAGAGCCCTGGTGGCTCCGTGGGGAGGTCCAGAACCAAGCCACAAGTTCCCTGAGAACAACCTCTATTTCTGTATTTTTCACCAGAAATGAATCATCTCAAATGCTGAAAGGGATTCCAATGAGACCTGGTGCTGCTTTTCTGTTAGCTTTCTTGCAAGAAGTTTCCAAAGTGACTGCTTTTAGATGATACCTTGCTTTCTGTTTAAATCTGTTTTTATGGGTCCGTGATGAACTGTCACTTCTGAAGGCTGCTAACCAAAAGGTCAGCGGTTCAAACCCATCAGTCTGCTTGCATAAAGATTACAGCCTTAGGAGTCCTAATAGACCAGGTCTCTTCTGTCCTATGGGGTTGGTATGAGGCGGAATAAACTCCATAGCAACGGCTTTGGAGTTTGGTTTGGTTTGTACATTAAGATCACCTATAGAGGGCATTCAGAAAATTCAGGTGCTCAGCCCCCATCCTGGAGCAAATAACTCTGGATCTTGGAGCAGACCTGGACATCTGTACATGTTTACAAGCTCCCCAGTAACTGCAGTGCAGTGAGATCCACTGGACTTATCCAGCGAAGATGAGAGCACTGAGCTGGGACGCCAAGTCTCCAGAGAGCCAGGATTCAAACCCCCATTCTCTGAGTTGGAGCTGGCGGCTCATATAATAATTAGTAAGTGTTGTCTCCAGCCCTGGGACCCCAGTGCAGTCACTTGTGCTGTGTTCATCTTTGCCACCTCCTAGCCATGGCTGATTCATTCCCGTCTGTCTGCACCCACCAGACGCCCAGGTTCCTATTCCCCTTATTGTCTTCCATGCACTCAGTCACTGGGGCTCGCTCCAGTCTGAGGCCCCAGCCAAGCTTGCCTTATTGTGCTCTGGAGAAAAAGGCCAAATTCCAGACGTATCAGGGAAGCAGAGCTCCACTGGATGGGGTTACGTCTCCCACCTTTGTGGCCAGCACTTCACAGTTTACAAAGTCGTCCCACCTGCACTCACTGATGCATCCTACTGTCTTGCGGATCAGGCGGGCTTTACCCTCCCGTCCAGAGGGAAGCCTAGCCCCAGAGCAGTGAAGAAACATCACGGCCAAGGTCACTGGCTGCAGTGTTCTGAGTCCAGAGAGCTTTTTATTCCGTCTGCCTCCCTCTGCACCATCCCTTCTCAAACCCTCTACCCCTGAGGGACCCAGACCTCATGCTTAGAAACAGTACGCAGGCGTCTTTGAACAAACTTTTTTCTTTTCTTTTTTTTACATCTAGAATAAATTATTTAAATTATTTCTCAGCAAGGGAGAGGGATAGGTAATTTTTACCTGATATTTTTTTAAGCTTTTTTTTTTTTTTTCCAATTATGTTTTTGTTTATGTTCTTGAGCTACTGACCCAAAACTTGCCCAGAGACAGCAGGGCCCAGCCAATCTGCAGAGGGTGCATTCAGCCCCTTGGAAGTCACCTGGCTGTTGCTCAGGAACTTTCTGCAAATGAAGGCAGAATTTGCAGATGAGTTTTGTGGAGCTGGTGGTTCTCTACCTTAGCTCTAAAATAATTGTTCTTCCTGGAACAAAGCTTGAGATTGTATCATGGAGAGAAACAAGGAGTCGGAATTTGATTTACGCTTTTAATATGAAACCGTGCCTGAAACAGTTCAAATGATTGTTTTATCGTTGTTTCTGAAATTTTACCTTTGTAAAACAAAATAATAATAACAAACGTGAAAATAAATGTTGTGGAATCGTGCAATGGAAAGAATGTAACAAATAATAAAATTTGGATAGACATTTTATTACAAGGAGCTTTCTTTTTTTTATTATTTGTTCCACAAACACTAATTAAACCTTAGTGGGTCCACAGGAGAAAGATGTGGCAATCTGATTCTAAAGAGAGTATAGCTTTGGAATCCCCATGGGATAGTTGTACTCTGTCTTATAGGAGTCCTGATGTGGTGCTGTAAGATCAGCACCAGATGCTGATTACAAGGTCAGCACTTCAAACAAACCAGCAGCAACTCAGACATCCTGTACAGCAGGGGTGGGGAACCTTTTTTCTGCCAAGGGCCATTTGGATATTTAGAACACCATTCTCGTGCCATACAAAATTATCAACTAAAAAAACCAGCCTGCTGTAATATGGTGGCTGGACCTGCAGTTGTCTTGGCAGGGTCAGACCAAATGTGGTCCATGGACTGGACGTTCCCCACCCCTGTTATACAGAATCACTGTGAGTTGGAATCAGCTTGATGGCACAGAACAACAGGTTCACCAGGAGTCCTCATGTGCTGTAGGAGAGGCACTGGATTGCTAACCACAAGGTCAGAAGTTCAAACCCACCAGAGGTCCACAGGAGAAATGAGGTTGTCTGTTACGAATCGAGCTGTGAAACTAAGGTCAGCAGTTCAAAACTACCAGCTGTTTCACAGGAGAAAGATGAGGCTTTCTGCTCCCGCAAAGATTTACAGCCTTGGAAACCCCATACAGGGTCGCTACAAGTCGGAACTGACTCCATGGCACATCATGTCGACGATGACACTCCCCTCAAGATTTACCATCTCAGAACTCTAAGGAGCAGTTCTACTCCATACTATACCAGATCACTATGAGTTGAAATCTATCAGCTGGCTGTGGGTTTTGTGGGGTCACTGTGAGTCCCAACACTCGTCTGTCAGTTTGTTGTACTGTGGTGTCTTTGAGGTTGATATCACGGTGGTAGCTTTGCCACCAATATTTCAAATACCAACAGGATCATCCATAGTGGACAGGTTTTGGCAAAGCTTCCAGAATAGGTAGCCCGAGTCTGAGGGCTCATCCACTGAAAACCTTGTGAATAGCAGTAGAACATTATTTGCTATAGTGCTGGAAGATGAGCCCCTTAGGTTGGAAGGCATTCAAAATATAACTAGAGAAGAATGATACGGACAGAGCAAAGCTTCATTTGCTAATGGGCATGACTCAAAATGAGAAGAAGCAGCTGCAAACATCCATTAATAATCAAAACGTGGAATGTACAAAGAACTAACTGGAAGACATAAAGATCGATATCGTAGGTATTGATGTTAAGTGCTGTTGAGTAGGCTCTGACTCATAGCGACTCTGTATAGAGTTTCCAAGGAGTGGCGGGTGATCTTGAACCACTAACCTTGCAGTTCAAACCAACCTTGCAATTTGGTGCATTAACCAGCAGTGCCACACAAGGGCTCCATCCTACACATTGTTGTTGTTAGGTGCCACCAAGTGGGTACTGACTCATAGCGACCTTATGCACAGCAGAACGAAACACTGCCCAGTCCTGGGCCAACCTCACTATTGTCACATTTGAGCCCATTGATGCTGCCACTTTGCCAATCCATCTCTTTGGAGGTCTTCCTCTTTTTCTCTGACCCTCCACCTTACCAAACATGATATCTTTCTCCAGCGACTGGTCCTTCCTGACAATATGTCTAAAGTATGAGAGACAAAGTTTGGCCATCCTGGCCTCCAAGGAGCACTCTGGCTGCACTTCTTCCAACACAGATCTGTTGGTTCTTTTGGTAGCCTATGACACTTTCAATATTCTCCTCCAACAACATAACTCACATGCATCAATTCTTCTACAGTCTTCCTTATTCACTATCCAGCTTTCGCATGCATGTGAGATTATTGAAAATACCATGGCTTGGGTCAGGTGCATCTTAGTCTTCAAACTGACATCTTTGCTCTTCAATACTTTAAAAAGGTCTTGTGCAGCAGAATATGAAGTTTGTCAAGGACTTCATTCTTCTTGTATCAACTATCAATATTCATGGAAGCAGCAGTCAAGAAATCCTACACACTGGTGAGCTAAAATAGATTAGTGTTGGCCATTTTGAATAGGTCAATCATGGTTTACTATGCCAGAAACAACAAACTGAAGAAGAATGGCATTTTATTTATTGTAAACAACAACAAAAAAACAAATAACACTTTCAAGATCTGTCTTTCAAGTGCTGTCTGTGATAGAATAATATATATACTTCTACAAGGAGCCATTAATACTAGTAAAATTTGTGCATCCAACCACTTAAACCAGTGATGATGAAATTGATGAATGCTATCAACTTCTTCAGTCTGAAGGTGATCAAACATGTAATCAAGATGCATTGATCATTACTGGTGATTGGAATGCAAAAGATGTAAACAAAGAGGAAGGATCCGTAGTTGTAAAATAAGGCATTGGTAATAAAAAAACAGTGCTAGAAATTGTATGATAGAATTTTGCAAGACCCACAACTTAATCATTGTAAATACCTTTTTCAACAACACAAATGACGACTTTACATGTGAACCTCACTAGATAGAATACACAGGGATCTGTAGGAAGAAATGATGAAGATGTTCAATATCATCACCCAAAATAGAGCCAAGGGCTGACTGTGGAACAGACCACCAATACTCATATGCCAGTTTCAGGTTAAAGCTGAAGAAAATTAAAACAAATCCACAAGTGTCAAAATACAACCTTGAATTTAGAGACCATCTCAACAGTCGATTTTACACATTGAACACTGATGCCCAAATACCAGGGGAATTATAGGACGGCATCAAGAACACCCTACATAAAGAAAGCAAAAGGTCATTAAGAAGACAGGAAGGAATGAAAATACCAAAGTGGATGTCAGAAGAGACTCTGGGACTTGCTTTTGAGTTTAGAATAGCTAAAGCAAATGAAAGAAATGATGACGTAAAAGAGCTGAATGGAAGTTTTCTAAAGGCAACTCAAGAAGATATAAAGTATTATAAAGAAATGTGCCTTAACTTACAATATTAAAGGAGTCTAAGAAGTCCTGGCGTGGCGCTGTGGGTTAATGCACCAGACTGCAAAGCCGTTTGCA
>NW_006408571.1:17065055-17066269 GCF_000296735.1 Chrysochloris asiatica | reverse complement strand
TACTACTACTACTACTACTTTGTTTTGTTTTACAACCCCCTTATATACCATTACAAAAAACATTGTTTTTATAGTAATTAATGATATTAAGGTACAATTTATTTTGGGGCACATTTTTTATGGTTTACAATTTTTAAATTTACAACAGGGATGAGAAGTTACAGCAAAAACATTATTTTAAGGCATAGGAGACATTTCGGCGCCTTGAAACTTTTTAGTTAAACATTTGTTTATACATAAATTTATTTTTTTTAATGGGAAACAAGTTAACCTTTACATATTTTTTAACCTTTGTTTGTTAAGTTTTGTTAATTTTAGTTAGGTGCAATTAACTCTCCATTAACTTCTTTTATACTCTGTTTATAGCCTACAAAAACATTACTTATTAGGGAAACAGGTTATGAAAAACAACTTTTTTAATTTACTGATTATTAATTTAAGAACATTTAAGTTAGGCTTTTTATTTAGCATTTGTATATACCATACCCTTTATTTAATTGTTTTTAGAAATTTTTGTACCCACAGCCCTTATTTATGACTATTTACGTTTAGGATTTTTTATTGCCTTAAACTAAGGCTACAAGGAAGAATGTTTACAATTACTAAACCTAAGCTGGCAGTAATTTAATTGACAAGTCCTGTTTTCTAGCAGTTTTAAGAATATTGTTAATATAAGTATTAAAACTACCTATGATTACAAGTAGAATAAAATGTAGCTAATGTGTGGCTTTTAACTTTTAATGAAAATATACTATAGTGTAGGAGAGTTAAAAATTTAAAGTAAAAGGGATACTAATAAAATTATGAATAAATTAGACAATGATTTAACAAGAGAAAAATGTAACTAGGGGTTTGTGCATAAAAATAATAAAACAACTCTTTGTGGCTTTGCCATTCAAAGAGAGAAAGAAAGTAAGAAAGAGAGAAAGAAAGTATTTCATTGTTGCTTTGCAAAGACAATGAATTCTTCATGCACAGGTTTCCCCATGTCTCATTTATTTAATTTCTCGATTAATATGTCCCAATTTATTTATTTTAATTCCTTAATTAATTATGGCCCTGGCCACATATTTGTGCCAATTCCAAAGAGAGGTGACCCAATGAAATGTGGAAATCATCAGACAATAACTTTGATACCCCATGCAAGTAAAGTTTTACTAAAGGTAATACAGAAACAGCTGCAAGCATACATTGACAGAGAACTTCCAGAGGCT
>NW_006408571.1:17062425-17063655 GCF_000296735.1 Chrysochloris asiatica | reverse complement strand
CTGGTGCTGACAGTGTTCCACTGCTATTCATAAGGTTGTCAGTGGTTAAACATTTAGAAGTAGTCTGCTTCTCCCTCTTCAGAGTCTATCTGAGTTTGGAAGCTCAGCTGAAACCTGTCCACCATGCATGACCCTGCCAGCATTCAAACTACAGATGGCATAGCTTCCAGCATCACAGCAACACACAAGACACCAGTGAGACAAACTGACAGAAGAGTGATGGATCAGCTTGTATAGGAGCTGGTATTAGCTCTTGGCCAGAGGGTGGCACTGCAGGGTAAGGTTGTGGGCTGCACTGTTGGTTGAGAAAGAGGAGAAACCCACCCCACCCCCCGCCACACACACACACACACACACACACACACACACACACACACACGCCAGGAAGCAAAACAGAATAAACAAGCAAGCAATCAACAATGAAAAGTGAAAAGAATAAAGGAGAACAAAAAGAATAAAAAACAGGCAAGAACCAGAAAATATATATATAATAACTAGACAAAGAAAAGAGGGAAAGTAAAATCGAGCTATAGAAGAGGAAATAAAAGGAAGAAATAAAAATTAAAAAATAACCCTTAAGAAAAACAGGGAGAAGGAAGATGAAAAGAGAAAGACAGTAGAGAGTAATTAGGAAAAATTGAATGAAAAAGGGAGGGGGGGTACAGGGGGCAGGGGGACAAAAGACAAAAGAAAAGGAAAAGCAAGCAGAGATAGAAAGTATAAAATTCAAGGGAATGGGACGAGAAGAGCGAGAAGGATAAAGAATAAACAAACAAAAACACCGAAACAACAAAAGGGAAAAACCAAACCTAAAAAACAACAGGGCAGCTGTTGGACCTGGAGAGGAGAAAACGCTGGGTGCTCCTGCCAGCCAAGGAGATGTGGGTGTGGAAGGGATATGGCCCTAGATGGAGTTCCTATGGGCCTCAGGTATTAGCTATGTCAGGGCACTCAATCTGAAAGTAATTGTGGAGGCCCCTGATGGACTAGTTTCAGTGTCTGTTAGGACCACAGGGCAGCTAAGGGCAGGGTAACTAGTTAAATGCTGGTCTAGTGGCTCTGCAGGTTCTGTAGGTCCTCGGCTGAGCCTGCGTGAATCCAGGCACCAAAATGGTGCACCAAAGTGGTTCAGCCAGCCCACACTTCACACTGGTGTGTCTTAAAACCACGTGGCTCTGAGGGAATCACACCATTCCAGTTGCCTGTGTGACTGCTCTGCCAAAGCTACTC
>NW_006408571.1:17060035-17061885 GCF_000296735.1 Chrysochloris asiatica | reverse complement strand
CAGAATGGAGACAAATCTTGGTACACACACACAATGGAATACTACGCAACACTGAAGAAGTATGACAAATCTGTGAAACACCTCACAACATGGATGAACCTGGAGGGACATTATGTTGAGTGAAATTAATCAACCACAAAAAGACAAATATTATATGAGACCAATGTTGTAAAAAGTTAAAAGCTTTCCTTGTTAAAAGAAGCATCTAAGATGGTTACCAGGAGTGGGAGGGAAGGGAATATTATTCACAGGGTAGAGAGTAGACACATGCTAACTTGGATGATGGGGAGGCAATATACAACAAGAGGGAAATTGGCACAGGAAAGAAGGTAGTGGAAGACACAAGGAGGAATGCAAGAGGTAAAGGGGATAAAGGCGAACGCTCTTTTCTGATGTAATATGGAAGGGATTGGAATCATTGTAATGACATGAAGGGTGTGATTTGTTGAATGTAGGACTGATGATCTGTTCTGTGAATCTTTACTCAATTCACAATAAAATGTTAAAAAAAAAAAAAGAAGAAGAAGACTAAAATCTCACAACTGGACCAATAAACAACATCATGATAAATGGAGGAAAGATAGAAGATTGACGCAGTCAAGGACTTTGTTTTACTTGGATCCACAATCAACACTCATGAAATCACCAGTCAAGAAATTAAATGATGTATTGCACTGGGAAAATCTGCTGTAAAAGACCTCTTTCAAGTGTTCAAGAGCAAAGGTGTCACTTTGAGGACTACAGTGCACCTCACTCAAGTCATGGTATTTTCAATCACCTCATATGCATGTGAAAGTTGGACAATGAATAAGGAAGACCAGAGAATTTATTTGAACTATCTTGCTGAAGAAAAATATTGAAATTACCATGGACCTCCAGAAGAATAAACTAATCTGTCCTAGAGGAAGTACAGCCAGAATACACCTTCAAAGTGAGAATGGCGAGACTTAGTCTCATGTGCTTTGGACATGTTACTAGGAGAACCAGTCCCTGAAAAGGACACCATGCTTGATAAAACAGGGGAGGGGCCGGTGAGAAAGAGGAAAGGTTTCAATGAGATGGACCGACACAATCGCAACAGCAAGTGCTCAAACACAGTAATGAGGGCGAGGCTGGCATAGGATGGGGCAGTGCTTCATTCTGTCACTTGTTGGCTCCTAACAACAGTATAAGTGAGTCTTGATAGCAATAGATTTAGTTTGGGTTTCTTTTTATGACAATTTAGAAGGAGCTCTGATAGTGTAGTGATTATGCTTTTGGGCTGCTAACCTAAAAATCAGCAGTTCAAATCTACCAGCCTCCCCATGGGAGAAAGGTAAGGTTTTCTGCTTCCGTGAAGATCTATAGCCTCGGAAGCCCTATACAGAGTCGGTATGAGTCAGAACCAGCTTGATGGTACACCATCACCAGACCGTGTTTAAGACCACTGCTGTCATGTTGATCCTGGAAGATAAGAGTACAACTGCACCATTGGGTCTCCAAGGCTGTAAACTTTACGGAAGCAGATTAGCACATGGTTCTCCCACCGAGCGCCTGGTGGGTTGGAACCACTGACTTTTGTGTTAGCGTACTAGCACTTAAAGCAACGGGTTGTTGTTGTTGTTATGTACCGTGGAGTCGGTTCTGACCCATAGCGACCCTGCACAGGGTTTCCGAGGCTGTAAATCTTTACCGAAGCAGAAAGCCTCATCTTTCTACTGCGGAACAGCTGGTGGTCTCAAACTGCTTAACTTGCTGTTTGCAGCCGGATTCATAACCACTACGCTAAGGCAACGGGTAGAGAAGGGAAAAAACGAAGCCTTGAAAGTGGGAGCTGGAACTTTTGTTTCTCAGGGAGTTTCATTTACTTT
>NW_006408571.1:17057906-17058907 GCF_000296735.1 Chrysochloris asiatica | reverse complement strand
ATTCTGCCTTCCTCCATGCCCCCTAGCTCTAGGTTCCCTCTTGAAAGCTTGTAAACCAGTTACTTCTTGCCTTTGTAGTCCCTCCTTCCCCATTTGGGTATCCAATGTCCAAGTTGCCCATCTCTGTCCACTCTGTGTGTGGAGGGGGTGGGAATGTTTCCTGCTGTAACGATTTGTCACCTCTTTTGAGTCACTGCATTCGTATGCATAGGTCAAGCTCACCAGATTGAATCAGCTCAGTCATCTTTTTTTTTTTTTAATCCCCCACCCCCACCCTCTTCTTTCTTCTCCTGGTTGAGCTCTGATCATCCAGTCATCAGGTCCCGGTCATGTGGGTGTCATCTGCAAGTCTGCAAGTGTGGGTGTTCTTGTGCACATGCTTTCTCTTCCCATCAGCCGGCAGCTCCATTCTCCACTCAAGTCCTCCGTGGCCAGGTCACTGACTCTGGGCCCAGGAGTCCTTGGGTCTCCTCGCACTGCTTGCCAATCAGGTCCCCAACTGGGTCCACAGAAGCCCTCTGAATATTGTGAGGCTTAGTTTGCCGTTTCATTGCTGCCTTTACCCCACTTCTCCCCAACCGTGATGTGTGAGTTTACCAATCTGAGCGTGCATTTCCTCCGAGTCTCAGTTTTGGGAAGGGGCCTACGTTGGTAGGACCCGACCAACTGCACCAATGTCTCTTAGGGAAGCGACCTGTTTGTTCCCGTAGTAACAGTCCATCTGTCTCCATTGTATCATATTTTCCTGTAGGTCCTCCATTTGAGATGTACTTCTCACCGCTCCAGGCTCGTCAGCAACTCCTTTCAAGTGGGGATTTCTCATCTCTGGCGATCTGGATGTGGTTCTGGCTTCCACCTATAGTTCTATGTATTGCAGAGGCTCCACAGAAAGCCTCGTTCACCGGGTATGCTGTAGCCCCATTTTAGGTATTCCAATCAGTTAAAGGCAGAAGATGGACTTACAAGCCTTCTAGTGTGATGTTTCTGATTATTCCTTTCTC
>NW_006408571.1:17053658-17054189 GCF_000296735.1 Chrysochloris asiatica | reverse complement strand
TTTTTGATTTATTAAATTGTACTTCTAAAGAGAAATGCCTTTCAGAGAGTGAAGATAGAAAGACAGAAACTGAAAGAAGTGGTGTTACTAGACTGTATATGCTATGGAAGATCAAAAGACTCACAGAGGATTCTATATATACTCCATAAAAGGCCCTAAAGTTCACAGCATTCACTAAGATCATTAAGAATATGCTTACACGAGGGCAGCAGCTCATTAGGAAGTCTAGTAGTGGGTTTGTTTTATAGGCCAGAGTTGACAGTCCAAGAGGTGGTCATAGAACTGGGCTGGTTACATCATGAGGATGGTGGGACCCCAAAAGAATAGAGATCAGGTAGCGGTGTGTGACCACTAGAGGCCAGGAGACTACAATTATCATAATGGCTAGCAAAATGGTGACCTATCAAAGGAACTTGCGTGGAGATAATATAGCATAGTGTCCTTTGGAGTAAACTGGAGGCAGTCAAAAAGGTGTTGCTTAACACTATAATATCTTAAGTGAGAGAAAGTTGAGGCTTTATATTTCTGTAA
>NW_006408571.1:17049983-17051287 GCF_000296735.1 Chrysochloris asiatica | reverse complement strand
GAAATGGTCAATGATGAACCATTTCAAGAGGTAGCATGTGATCAAGAGCCAATGGTACTGAAGGAAGACATCCCAGGTTCACTGAAGACATTGGGAAAAACAAATTCTGGGAATTGATTGAATACAAATTGAAATCTTCCAACAAACTGATACAGCACTGGAGGCACTCACTCATCTATGCCAAAAAATTCCCAATTAATTGGAAGAGATCCATATTTGTGCCCATTTCAAAGAGAAGTGGCCCAACAGAATGCAGAAATCATTGGGCACTATGATTAATATCTCATGCAAGTAAAATTCTCCTGAAGATAATTTTTAAATGGCTGCAACACTGCAAAAACACAACTGCCAGAGGTTCAAGCCAGATTCAGATGAGAACGTAGAACAAGGAGCATCATTGCTTATGTCAGATGGATCTTGGCCAAAGGCATAAAATATCAGAAAGATGTTTACCTGTGCTTTATTGACTATGCAAAGGCTTTTGACTGTATGGATCATGACAAGCTATGGACAACATTGCAAAGAACAGATATTCCAGAGTACTGAAATGTGCTCATAAAGAACCCGTCCATAGACCAAGAGGCAGTCGTTTGAACAGAGCCAAGGGACACTAAATGGTTTAACAACAGGAAAGGTGTGCACCAGGGTTCTAGTCTTTCACCAAATTTATTTAATCTGAAACTGGATTATATGAAGAAGAATGTGGCATAAGGATTGGATGAAGACTCATTAACAACCTGCAATATGCAGATGATGCAACCTTGCTTGCTGAAAGTGAAAAGGACTTAAAATACTGATGAAGATTAAAGAGCACATACTAGGGTAAGGATTGCACCTCAATTTAAAGAAAATAAAAATCCTCACCACTGGAGTAATAAATAAAATCATGATAAATGGAGAAAAGATTGATGTTGTCAAATACTTCATTTTGTTTGGATCCACTATCAACATTCATGGAAGCAGCAATCAAGAAATCAAACGCCACACTGCATTAGGCAAATCTATTGCACAAGACTTCTTTAAAATGTTCAAAAGAAAAGATGTCAGTTTGAGGACTAAGGTGAACCTGACTTAAGCCAAGATATTTTCAGTAGCCATATATGCATGTGAATGTTGGATAGTGAATAAGGAAGACCATAGAATTGATGCATTTGAGTTACGGTACTGGAGGAGAATATCAAAAGTACCATGGACTACAGCAAGAATCATTCCCACCCCCTCCACACACAGAGTAGACAGAGATGGGCAACTTGGACATTGGCTACCCAAAATGGGGGGTGGGGGACTACAAAGGCAAGAAGTGA
>NW_006408571.1:17035312-17049543 GCF_000296735.1 Chrysochloris asiatica | reverse complement strand
GAGGTCCCTAGGACCATCAAGGGAGAAGAGCAGAGAGTGGGACCCTACCCAGAGAAGCAGTGATGCCTGAAATGGAGCCAGAGATGATGACGTGGCACGATGGAGCAGCTGGAGACTTTAGATCCAGAGAGGGAGAGTGACTGTGTGCTGAAGACCTGGGGGGTACGGGGGAAGGATTGCATGGAGGGCATTATAACCATGGCAATGAGACGAATATACGATCAAATAAATGTAAAACTAATGTTCTCCCATGTAAACTATCACATAATTCACAATAAAACATTTAATAATAATAAGAAGAAAAAAAAGTACCATGGACTGCCAGAAGAACAAACAAATCTTTGTTGGAAGTCAGAATACTCCTTCCAAGCCGGAATGGTGAAACTTCCCTCTCATACTTTGGACTAGAGGGACTGGTTCCCTTGATAAGTATATAATGCTTGGTAAAGTGGAAGGTCAGTCAGTGAAAAAGACTCCCAACGAGATAGATTGGGACAGTGTCAGCAGCAAAGGGTTCAGGGTTCACAACGATTGTGAGGAAGGCTCAGGACCGGCAGCATTTCGTTCTGTTGTGCATAGGGTCGCTTTGAGTCGAACACCGACTCGACGGAACGTAACAACAGCAACAACGGCGATTTAGCATAAGCACTAGACTGTTAATCACAAGTTCGGGGGTTCAAACCCACCAGCTGCTCTCAGAAACCCTATGGGGTCTCTATGAGTTGGAACCGATTGGATGGCACTTCACAACAAGAAGCAAGATAAAGCCGAGGAATCAGTGAGAAGCTTCCCTCCAATTCCTTTAATGAGCTCATTAAGAACCCGTCATCATGTCTCCTGTGGTACTCTTCTAACAGACGGCGGGGACCAGCAAGACCAATGTGACCCAACACTTGGAGAAAAAATTCCCCGGAGACGGGCCAGAAGCGCCCCGCCCCACGCCGGGGTTTCGATTCCAGCCCCAAGCCCCGCCCTGCAGCGCTTAGCTCGAAGCCCTGGGGTTGAATGGCGGCCGCTACGGGGACAAGCGAGATACCCGGGGGCCCGAGGGCGGCAGAGCCCGAGGACGTGAGTGGCCTGCGCTGCCTGGAGCACAGCGACCGTGTGGCCGAGCTCTTCTGTCGTCGCTGCTATCGCTGCGTGTGCGCGCTGTGTCCAGTGTTGGGCGCGCACCGTGGACACCCAGTCCGCCTGGCTCTGGAAGAGGCGGCGTTGGTGCTGGTGAGGATGTGAGCGGCGCTGGGAGGGGGTGTGGGGAGAGTTCTGGCGTGATGGCTGGGGAGGGAGGGTGCAGGCAGGGGTTACTGTCGGTACCCGGACGGTTCGACGGTTCCCAGAGGCCATTGAGGCATCCTCCTGTTGTTCAGAACGGGACACAGAGGCCAGGTGAGGGCAAAGGCAACCCCAAGCCATTGGTTATGACTCAGAAGAAGTGAAATTGAGGAGACAGAATTTAAGACTGCTGTTACAAAGACTTTTAAACTTTATCCGCTGTGTCAGAACCTGAAAACTACCCTTGGACTGCAAGAAAATAAGCCATTTAACAAAGGTGAACCTCTCCCATCACCCCACCTCACCCTCATCCCACTCTTCCCTCCCCCCCATTTCTACACCTCCCTCCCAGCCCTGCCCCCTCTAGAAAACAGCTGTGTAGTTCCAGAAAGCCAAACTGAAGTCTCTTCTAGTTGTTTTTCTATCTGGAGCTAAGAGAAAGGAACTAAATTACCAGATTGCCCAGGGAGCATCAACATCACCTCCACTTCCTCACGCTGTGCCTCCCTCACTGCCACTCCATGGGTGGAACAGCCTTGTGGGCAGCTAAGGCTGGGAGGCACAGGCAGGCTTTGAACCCAGGATTTCATACACTGGGCTTGTCCCGCCTCCCCCCCCCATAGAGCCCTTTGTCACCTTGGCCCAAGTGTAATCCTAAACTAGTGACCAGGGGCTCTGGAACAGAGACTGGCATGTGAGTAAATAATAAGTGAAAGCTTTTCCTTCAAATCCAAACGGCTTGCCGTAAGGTCCTATTTGAGGGACTAGAAAAACAGACCACAGCAAAATTTGCCCTAAGCAAAAACAAAAAAGGAGGGACATCAAAATGTGATGTGTCAAGATGTGAACTTCTGAGGATTAGCCGAGCTCAGCTCATCCTCCCAAGTTGACGCATGACGCGTAACTTTTATTTGAGTCTCAGATACTTCAGCAGAAAAAAATCTCGGGAGAGAGAAGATGATTGGGGTGCCTTGTTTTCTCATAATGACAGTATTAAGACTTTTTTCCTTACACCCTCATGTACAGAAACTCACCCAAGACGGTTTAAAGCAGTTGGCAACCAAGAAGCAACAAGAAATTGATAACATAACCCACATAGAAGACGCTGCTGAGAAGCTCAAGGTAAGTAGACATCTCTTCACTCTTGTAATGGAGATGCTCACATTTCTCTTTAGACACCAACATAGAGCAAAACAAGAACAACAATAAGAAATCAGCCTCAAAGGGGCAAACCACATATGGTGAAGACTAGACTCTCTATGGAATCCTGGTGTGGGGCTGCAGGACAATGAGTTGAACCGCAAGGTTGATTTGAACTGTAAGGTTGACTGTTCAAACTCACTAGCTGCTCCTTGGAAACCCTCTACAGGGTCGCTATGAGTCATAACCGACTCCACAGCACTTAACAATAACAACAGCAAGGCTCCTTATGGAGTCCTGGTGTGGCGCTGTAGGCTCAGCACTCAACTGCTAAGCAAGCGCAAGGTCAGCAGTTCAAACCCACTAGTTGCTCCTCAGAAACCCTATACAGAGTCACTATGAGTTGGAAGTGACTCAACAGCATTTAACAATAACAATGACAACAATCTCCTTATATAAGGAGCTCTGGTGGTGCAGTGGTTAAGCACTTGATTGCTAACCAAAAGGTTGGTGGTTTGAACCCATCAGCCACACTGTGGGAGAAAGATGTGGTAATTTGTTTCTGTAAACATTATGGCCTCAATATATAATAAGAGGAAGGTCAATAAAAATTAATAAGAGCAAAGAAAGACACTGGGAAGAGTACAAGGGTTCAATACAACAGAGGAAAGTACTATTTATATACAGACAGGCAAACTGAACAGATGTGGGAAAGAGAATGGTGGTTGGAAACCCTATACAGGTCATTATGAGTCAGAACATAGATAGGTTTGGCAAAGGATATTTCTATGTGTGTCTTTACCTATGCTACAAAGATATCCTTGAATATAGTAGAGCATATGGGAGGCAAAGTTATGAAAACTTGCTCTCCCTTGAGGGAACGAGTGACTGCTGGGAGGCTGAGGACCATCATCTTGAGGGACATCAAGGTCAATTGGTGTAACACAGTCCATAAAGACAATGTTCTAAGTCCTACCTTGGTGAGTACCGACAGGGGCCTTAAAAGCTGTGGGTGCAACCTAGCTTTGATGGCTTGATCAGAACTCGACTAAAGGATGATAAAAAAAAATTCTTGATAAAGGAAACAAGTGTAAATTGCTACAACATGATGAACTTGACCTATACTTATGGATGTAGTATTTCAAAATACCAACTGAGAGGGAAGGAGTCTTCACATCAAGTATCAATCCTAACCCATCCTTATACAGGGTTGATAGGGATAGACAACTTAGACATTGGCTACCTAAAATGGGGGGTTATAAAGGCACAAAGTGACTGGCTTACAAGTTTTTAAGAGGGAGGTTAGTTCCAGAAGAGAGCACGAGTAGGATGTGGGACCCTATCCAGAGAAGCAGCGACACCAGAGATGGGAGGCAGAGATGAGGACATGGAGAGATAGAGCAGCTGAGGACTCTAGACTCATGGAAAGAGAACGGCTGTGTGTTGGCGGCCAGGAGGCAGGCTTGCAGAAAGTGCCCTTTGGTGGTTTAAATGATTATATGTTCCTGAATGTTTTTTGTTGTTTTTTTTTTACATCCCCAAAACAAAACAAAACAAAACAAAAAAGAAACAGAAGAACTAAAGAATGCAATCAGCCAACTTATCCTCACAGATATATATACAAAGTACTCCACTCAGCAACAGCACCACATATGTACTTTTTTCCAGTGCAAGTGGGACATGTTGCAGAATGTATCATATGTGAAGCCACAAAACAAGACTCAATACATTTAAAAACATTTAGGTGGCCAACAAATGCATGAAGAAACATTCATGATCTTTAGCAATCAGAGATATAAATAAAAAACAATGAGATTTCATCTCACCCCAGCATTAATAACAAAGTCTTAAAACAGCAAACCACAATGCTGACAAGGGTGTGGCGAGACTAGAGCATTCATATACTGGTGGAGGGGTTGTAAAATGGTACCACTGCTGTGGAAAACAGTACAATGCTGCCTTAAAACATTGGAAATAGAAAGAGGAGTACCATATGATCCAGCAATCCTATTAGGAGGTCTGTTGATGTTGTTAAGTGCCATTGAGTCAGTTCTGATTCATAGATCCTGTAGGGCACTGTAGGGTAATCACAGGAACAAAAGTTCAGTTTGAAATCTCAGAGGATCGCTTTGAGTCGGAACCAATGTCATGGCATTTAACTACAACAGCAATGATAGGGTAAGAAGGAAAAAAAACAAAGCTTATGGGTGGCCCTCTAAGGTGCAACTATTGGTGTCTCACCAACCAGAGCAATGAAAAGTACGAAAATCAAAGACATGTGGAAGCAAATAGGCCAAAGAACTAACGGACCATGTGAACCTCAGCCTCCATGACCCTGAGACCAGAGGACTAGATGAAGCCTGGCTGGTTACCAGTACTCATCATTCTGAAAGAGATCCCATTACAAGGTCCTGGACAGAATGGAAGAAATATGTGAAACCAAACTCAAAATCTTAAAAAAGACAAGGTTTACTGATCTGAGACAGACTGGTGGAACTTATCTTTGATTGTCAACACTTTCAAAAAATCTTTTGTAGCAGAAATTTGCCCAGTGCAATAAGTCATTTGATTTCCTTACTGCTGCTTCCATGGGTATTTGTGGATCCAAGTAAAATGCAATCTTTGACAACTTAAGTCATAATGTATACTTCATTCAGGCTTACCCTTTCATAATGACGTTTATTTGAATGGATTATTTTATGGATTTTGAATAGAAAATTGGGACTGGTTACTGTTGAGTCACCATTTTGACCATAAGAAAGTTGATACATTTTGGGGGGCCTTTTGGTGACCTCAGGCTGGTCCCTTTTTCCTCCCAGCCTCCATTCTCATGCGCTCAGAGCTCCACGAAACCCTGACTCATCACTCATGTCAAGCAGGGAGCCTGGTTCTGGTCATGGAAGTAGCTGGCACTAAGAACTTACTGAAGATTGGACCCACAACAGAATGGAGTCTTGGCTGGAGATGGTGAAGTGCAAAAGTCCAGGACACACCCTCTGACCAACATCCATTATCTAGAATGTTTGCAGGGAATATACTTCTAGTTTACACCTGTGGTCTTGGTTTAATTATTAATAGTATCCTTCATAAAGGAGTCACTGGGCTTTGGGACTTTGGACCACAGTCCCAGGGGACATCTAGGCCAATTGGTATAACATAATCCACAGAGATGATGTTCTGCATCCTGTTTTGATGAGTATCAGTAGGATCTTAAAAGCGTTCAAACAGCCCTATAAAATGCAACCACTGCCCTCTCCTAAATGGAGCACAAAAGAGTGAAGACAATCAAAGACTCATGGAAACAATCAGGCCAAAGGAGTGATGGACCATGTGAATCACAGTCCCCGTTAATCTGAGACCCAAAGAATTAGATGGTATCCTGCGACCACTACCAGTCGCTATGATCTGGATCACAATAGAAGGTCCTGGACAAAGTGGGAGGGGAAAAAAATTCAAAATCATAAAAAATAAAGGACCAGACTTCTACTCGAGACTGGAGGAAACCTTGAGTCTATACACTTAGACATAGACATACTTCTAGATCTGGAACTGAACCCACCACAGAGAAAAACTTTCAGCCCAACTATAAATAGTCCTATAAAGTGACTAACACTAGGAAAGAATGCATTCCTCAGTACAATCAACTATACAGGACCAAAAAGGCAACATTTGCCCCCAAACAAAGCTCAGAAGGCAGGAAAGGTCAGGAAACATGGTCACATGGCAATGGGGAACCCAGGGAGGAAGTGGGAAGAATGCTGTTCCATTGAGAGGATTGCAGTCAATGTCACAGAACAAAATGTGTGTAAGTTGCTAAGTGAAAAACTAATTTGTTTTGCAAAATTTCACTGAAACTACAATTACAAAAAAAAGTTTTCCGCATGTCTTGAAGAGCAGAACTACAGATTCAGGGATATAAATCAGTTCAAAATGAGAATTGAAGAGGGGAAACTGGCACACCCAGAGGTATAAGGGATGGTGTGCTGTGGGCTCTTCAACCTCCAGGACAGAGTTGGAGCCCAGGATCACTGCCTGCAAGTTTCTAAACAGATATGGTTTGGGTCTCCCAGGGAAAGAGTTAGGACCATTGTGGTGTAGGGAAGGTCTGGAAACAGATTTCATTTTAATAGAAAAGAATGGTTTTCTTTATTTTTACCCAAACTTTACTTTTAAACTTGTATTTTGAAATAATTATAGATTTGCTGGAAGTTGCAAAGATAGTACAGGGAAGTTCTGTGCACCTTTTACCGAGTTGCCCCAATGGTTGCATCTTACAGGATAATATTAAAGCCAGGAAAGGAACAATTTTTGTACAGTTCTATGAAAAATTTTCACACATATAGATTTGTGTAGCCAATCAAGATATAGGAATAATCTACACCCCAAGCTCTACCTCTTTATAGTCACACCCAACCCCTCCAACCAACAATCTCTAACCCCTCCAAACTCAAAACCAATCTCACTGCTGTCAACTCAATTCCAACTCATAGCGACCCTCTAAACCTTTTCTCAATGCTTGTAATCCCTTCTGTGTAACATCAATGACCCCACTTCCTCTCTGTGATTCTGATCTTCCCAACCTTTCTGAACCTTGTCCGTAGGTTAATGTTATACTTTTGATCTTGAATGGTTGACCATTCCTTGATGAATGTCGTTGTTGTTGTTTTGTGCTATATGTTATGGAGTCAGTTCCCACTCATAGCAACCCTGTATAGAGTTTCAAAGGAGCAGCTGGTGGGTTTGAACCACCGACCTTATGGTTCACAGTCCAGTGCTGATCCTATGGCGTCACACCAGGAGTCCTTCCTTGGTGAGTATTCCTTACTAATGTTGCTCCCCCTATATACCTTATCTACTACTTGGCTGAAAATTGAAACACGAGGGTGAGTTCCACTCCAGACCTGCAAGGTGGCTGAGGGCCGCAGTCTCTATTTCCATCCCGTTGCTTTCTGATCAGTAAGCTCAGTCTTTCTTATGATTTTGAGTTTTGTACCACATTTTCTCCCACTCTATCCAGGACTTTCTAACGTGATCTTTCAAGATAGCTGGTAGTGATAGGCACCATCTACTTCTTCTGGTCTCAGGGTTGTGGAGACAGATGTTCATGTGTTCCACTGATTGGTCCATTGGACTAATTGATTCCAAGTGTCTTCACTTTTCATCACTCTTCTTTCCTCCACACAGGGAGATACAAAGACCCCAGGTGTTGTTGTTGTTGTTAAGTGCCATCGAGTCGGTTCTGACCCATAGCAACCTGAATAGGCTTTCCAAGGACTGCTGGTGAGCTTGAATCACCAACTTTGTGGTTCAAACCGACTTTTCAGTCCAGCATATTAGCCCACAGCACCACACCAGGGCTCCAAGATCCCTGTAGCTACTCACAAAAGTAGGATGCAGAACGCTGTCTTTGTAAACTATGCCAGTTGACCATGGTGTCCCCTGAGACTATGGTCCTGAACCCTTAGGCCCAGCAAGGTGTTGGTAATATCGAAGGAGTTTTCATAACTGCTCCCTGTATACTCTATCATATTCATAGATACGTTTGTAGCAAAAGTTAATACCCATGTACAAATATCGTCTGTCAGACCATCCGTGGTGCACTTCCACTCTATCCCATACCCAGTCAGCCTGTGTATTTGTCCATGTATCCGCCCATAGATCACTCTTGTTGCACTGTTGTGTATACAGCAGTATTTACCTCTGTTCTTCTTAGCTCCTGCTCTCCTCCCGGTCCACCACTCGTCTGTTAGTTTTTCATACTGTGGTGGCTCGTGTGTTCCTGTGATGCTGTACCAGCAGGATCACCCATGGTTTCAGCTGAGATACCAGACTAAGAAGAAGGAGAGGCAAACTACTTGTGAATGTTTAGCCACTGAAAACCTTACCAATAGCAGTGGAACACTGTCAGATAGCGCCAGAATATTGAATATTGAAACATGATGAATAGCACCAGAACACTGTCAGATAGAGTGCTGAAAGATGAGCTCCTTATGTTGGAAGGCACTCAAAATACAATTGGGGAAGGGCTGTCTCCTCAAAGTAGAGTTGAACGTGATGACACAAATGGTGTAAAGCTTTTGGGACCTTCATTTTCTGATGGGATACAACTCAAAATGAAAAGAAACAGCTGTAAACATCCATCAATAATTACAACATGGAATTACGAAGTGTGAATCTAGGAAAATTGGAAGTTGTCAAAAGTGAAATGAACACATAAAGATCAGTATTCCAGGCATTAGTGTACTGAAATGGACTGGTATTAACCATATTGAATCTGACAGTCATATAGTTTACTATGCCAGGAATATCTAATTAAAGAGGAATGGTGTATTCATCATCAAAAAGAACATTTCAAGATCTATCTTGAAGTATAATGCTGTGATCAAATAATATCCATCTGCCTACAAGGAAGACCAGTTAATACCACTATTCAATTTATGCATCAACCACTAAAGTCAGTGATGATGAAATTGAAGAATTATATAAACTTCAATCTGAAATTGAACAAACAAGAAATCAAGATGTATTGATCATTACTGGCAACTGGAATGCAAAGGTTGGAAACAAAGAGGAAGGGTCAATAGTTAGAAGATATGGCTTTGGCGATAGAAATGATGCTAGAGACTGCATGATAGAATTTCGCAAGACCAATAACTTCTTCATTGCAAATGCTTTTTTAAAACAACATAAAAGACATTATACACACGGACCTTATCAGATGGAATACACAGAAATCAAATTACCTACATCTGTGGGAAGAGACGGTGGAAAAGCTCCACATCATCAACCAAAACAAGTGGCAGACTGTGAAACAGATCATTACTTGCTCATATCCAAATTCAGGCTGAAACTGAAGAAAATTAAAACAATTCCAAGAGCTAAAATATGACCTTGAACATATCCTAATTGAACTTAGAGATATCTCAAGAATAGACTTAATGCATTAGACATTAATGAATGAAGACCAGAATAGTTGTGGGATGATATCAAGAACATCATACAAGAAGAAAGCAAAAGGTTATTAAGAAGACAATAAAGAAAGAAAAGACCAAAATAAACGTCAGTAGAGATGCTGAAACTAGCTGTCCAGCATAGAGATACTAAAGCAAATGGAAGAAATGAGGGGGTAAAAGAACTGAGCAGAAAATTTCAAAGGGCAGATTGAGTAGACAAAGTCAACTATTATAATGAAATGTGTAAAGACCTGGAGTTAGAAACCAAAAGGGAAGAACATGCTCAGCATTTCTCAAGCTAAAGGAACTGAAGAAAGCATTTAAGCTTTGACTTGCAATATTGAAGGGCTCTATGGCCAAAATGGAGTCCTGATGTGGCTTGTGGGTTAATGCACTAGACTGCAAGGTCAGTTTGAATCACAAGGTCGGTGGTTCAAGCTCACCAGCTGCTCCTCAGCAGCCCTCTACAGGGTTGCTATGAGCCAGAACCTACTCAACGGCACTTAACAACAACAACAAACGAGCAAAATATTAAATGCTGCAGAAAGCAGTAAAAGAATATGGAAAGAATATGCAGAGTTGCTGTACCCAAAACAAAAAAAGGTTGATGTTCAACCACTTCAAGAGGTAGCATATGATCAAGAGCCAGTGGTACTGAAGGAAAAAGTCCAAGCTGTGCTGAAGGCACTGGCAAAGAACAAGTCTCCAAGAATTGATGGAATACAAATGGAAATCTTTCAACAAACTCTTGTGGCACTTGAGGCACTCACTCATTGATGCCAAAATTTTTGAAAGACAGCTAGCTACCTGAACAGCTGACTGGAGGAAATCCATATTTGTGCTTATTCCAAATAGAGGTGACCCAACAGAATGCAGAAATCATTGGACAATATCATTGATACCGCATGCAAGTAAAATTTTGCTCAAGACAATTCAAAAACAGCTGCAACAGTATTGCCAGAGGTTCATGCCAGATTCAGATAAGGAAATGAAAAGAAAGATATCATTGCTGACGTCAGATGGATCTTGGCTGAAGGCAGACAATGCCAGAAAGATGTTTACTGTTTTATTGACTATACAGAGGCTTTTGAGTGTATACATCATGACGACAAGCTATAGATAACGTTGTGAAGAATTGATATTCCAGAGTACTTAATTGTGCCCATTAGGAACCTGTACCTAGACCAAAAGGCAGTTGTTAAACAGAACAAGGGGACATTGAATGGATTAAAATCAGGAAATGTGTGCACCAGAGTTTATATCCTTTCACCATGCTTATTCAATCTGTATGTTGAGCAAATAATCTGAGAAGCTGGATTATATGAAGAAGGATTGGAGAAAGACTCATTAACAACCTGTGCAGATGTTACAAACTTGCTTGCTGAAAATGAAGAGGACTTAAATACTTACTGATGAAGATCAAAGACGACAGCCTTCATTCGGTATGGGTTACACCTCAATGTAAAGAAAACAAATACATTCACCAGTGGACCAATAAATAACATCAAGATAAATAGAGAAAAAATTAAAGTTATTAAAAACTTTATTTTGCTCAAATCAACCATCAACACTCATGGAAACAGCAGTCAAAACATCAAATAATGTATTGCATAGGCAAATCTGCTGCACAAGACTTCTTTAAAGTGTTCAAGAGCAAAGATGTCAGTTTGAGAACTAAGGCGCACCTGACCCAAGCCATGGTGTTTTCAGTGGCCTCATATGCATGTGAAAGTTGGACAATGAATAAGGAAGCCCATAGAAGAATTGATGCATTCGAGTTATGGTGTTGGAGAAGAATATTAAAAGTACCATGGAGTGCCAGAGAACAGACAAACTGGGTTGGAAGAAGTACAGCCAGAATGCTAGTTAGAAGCCAGGATGTCTCTCATATTTCTAACACGTTATCAGAAGAGACCAGTCTATGGAGAAGTGCATCATGCTAGGTAAAGTGGAGGGTCAGCGAAAAAAAGGAAGACCACTTGAGTCCATTGATGCTGCCACTTGGCCAATCCATCTCGCTGCGGGTCTTCCTCTTTTTGTCTCTTACCCTCCACCTTACCAAACATGATATCATTCTCCAGCGACTGCTCCCTCCTGACAATATGTCCGAAGTATGAGAGAAGAAGTTTGGCCATCTATTGAAGGTCTTCGAATTTCAATAATTCCAGATCTTTTTTAACTTTTTAGGTTTGAGTCTTTAGGTGCCATCAAGTCAGTTCCAAGTCACAGAAACCCTATGAACAACAGAGTGAAATGCTGCCCAACCCTGCACCCTCACAATTGTTATGTTTCAGCCTGTTGCTGCTGCCACTATGTCAGTCCATCTCGTTGGGGGGTCTTCTTCTTTTTCGTCGACCCTCCACTTTACTGAGCAGGATGTCCTTCTCTAGGGACAGGGCCCTTCTGATGGCATGTCCAAAGTATGGGAGACAGTTTCACCATCCTGGCTTCTAAGAACCATTCTAGCTGTACTTCTCTGGCACTCCGTGGTACTTTTAATATTCTTCTCCAACACCATAACTCAAATGGATTGATTCTTCTCTGCTCTTTCTTATTCCTTATGCAGCTTGCACATGCATAAATTTAGACCCTAAGTCTGTTCAATGTAAGCCTTGTGGTTTATTTGTTTTGTTTGCCTGATGACTGGTGTGATGCTATAGTTGATAAGCACTGGACTGTTAACCATAAGGTTGGAGGTTCAAATCCACCAGCCGCTCCTCAGTAACCCAATACAGAATTTCTATGTGTTGGAACTAACTGGACGACACTTAGCAACAACAACAAATTGATGGCAAGGTGCTTATGCCTTTCCTGAGCCAGCAGGTAGAGATTTGCTGGTGCTCAGTTCATGGATGGAGCAGCCTTTATAAATCTGACTTGATGTGGAATGGGGCCAGGTGTCCAGGGCTCCCTCCTGGATCACCAAGCCCCACACCTCCATCTGCTCCTGAGCTCATTTGACTGTGGTGTGTGTCCTGTGCTCTAACACCCTTTTTGTTATTGGCACATGGGACTTTCCTTATTTTGGCTAGTTTGGTTGGCTTTGAAGTTACTTATGGAATTTTAAAATGTGCTTGCTTTATCAGTATTTCTATGTATTTGAAAAAGGAATGATGCTTCTCTATGTCAGTTCCTTTTCATATATTGTCCAAAACTGTATGTCATTTTATATGGGCATTTTTGTTTGCTTGTTTAATATCACAACACTTTCCTATGTTATTAAAAATTCATCAGTGTTAGTATTAGAGGTTCTATGTTCCATTATATGAATCTGCTATTTACTAACCCAGAAACCATTTTCCTAATGCTGCTCTTCTGGATCATTTCCAGGTTGCCACTGATCTGAAATAGTATTGCAATGATCATGTCAGCATTTTGATTTCTTTCCTTCTGACTACCTTTCTAGAAATGACACATCTGGCTAAACAGGCACAAGAGTAGAAGGCTCCTGCTGAACCGTGGCTGGTGTGGTCTCAGAGAGCTGTGCTGCTCTGCACTGACTTACAACAAAGGCAGTACTAGGAACAGGGGCCATGTGCCTGGAAGTCAGCCCATGAAACAATCAAGTTCAAACATGGTCCAAAGGCTGTTGTTCAGAAGCTGATGGTCAGGCCTAGCCAGCCACTTGATTGTAAAGCACTATCAAGAAGGATTTGGTCATTAATAGTCTCTAGGAAACAACTACAACAACACCCATTAAATGATTTTCTCTGATATCCTGGTTAATAGACTGTTTGCTTCCTCCACCATGGTCTCTAAGAGGGAAATACATCCAGATGTAGGAAAAAATTCAATACTCTTGCTACCTAACTTTTTATTTAAACTGGGATTAGATAACAGTATAGCAAAGTTAAAATTGTTTTTTCCTTTCTGTATCTTCTAATTTTTTCACACTGAACTTTTGATACTTTTACAAATGAAGTATATGTGTGTACATAAATATGTGTGTGCACATATAATGTTTATATATGTGGGTGTATGTATATATTTATTTCCTGGCTCTACTCCCGTAAAGATTTACAGCCTTGGAAACCCTGTACAGGATCTCTGTGAGTCACAATCGACTTCACGACACATAACCTCCACATGGTGCTGTAGGATCAGTACTGGACTGCAAACCACACGGTAAGCAGTTCAAACCCACCAGCTGCTCCTCAGAAACCCTATACAGGGTCGCTGTGAGTTGGAACCAACTCAATAGCACTTAACACTGTATACGTGTTGTTGTTAGGTACTGTTGAACTCGATAGCACTTAACGCTGTATACATGTTGTTGTTAGGTACTGTTAAATGAATTCCAACTCAGAGTGACCCTGTACCACAGAACAGACCCTGTACCACAGAACAGAACACTGCCTAGTCCTTCACCATGCTCACAGTCATTGCTGTTTGAGCCCATTGTAGAAGCCACTTTGTCGAGCCATCTCGTTGAGGTTGTCTTAGTTCTCTAGTACTGGTAACCCAGAAATACCACAAGTGGATGACTTTAGCAAACAGAAAATTATCTCTCACAGTTTAGGAAGCTAAAAGTCCAGAGTCAGAGTTCTGGCTCTAGGGGAAGGCTTCTTTCTTCCTTTGTTAGTTGTGGGGAAAGGTCCTGGTCTCCTTTCAGTATCTCCAGAATCCAACATTCCTTGGAGATCTATTTCCATGTGTCTTGGCATCAATCTTCCTCTGGACCTAGGAGTTTCACAGTGCAAGGAATGACCCCAGGTTCAAAGGATGCACTCCACTCCCTGCCTCTTCTTTCTTGTTGGTAGTAGGTCCCTCTGAGCTCTGCTTGCTTCTTCAATCTCTTTTGTATCTCAAAAGAGATTGGCTGTCCAACAGCATTTTAGGAGGTTGTAGAACAATATACACTTGTCT
>NW_006408571.1:17032818-17034487 GCF_000296735.1 Chrysochloris asiatica | reverse complement strand
TAAAAAAAAAAAAAAAAGAGATTGGCTGAAGATACAACCTAATACAACCTGAAGATTGCATCTGCCTCATTAACATAGTAGAAATGAAGATTTATAAGACATAGATAATTACCTCAGATCTCATCATGGGAATGATTATATCATCAGATTAGATCATATCATGGGAAGTGATTACATAATCAGATTTGGTCAAATCATGGGAAGTGATTACATCATCAGATTAGATCTCATCATGAAGGTGATTTCTACATCTTAACTGCTGAACCACTGAGAATCGTAGCCCAGCCAAGCTGACACAGAACCTTAAGTCTCTTTCATTGATGATCTCCTACTTTACCAAACATGATGTCTTTCTCCAGGGTCTGGTCCCTCCTGAAACATGTCCAAAATACGTATATGTGTGTACGTCTATATGTTTATGTGCATATATGAGAGAACTTCAAAAAATGGGTGGAATTTGAAAATCTAGAAGAAATAAATTTTAAGAAAAATACAACCTACATAAACTAAGTGAAGTAGAAAACTTGAACAGACCTACAGCAGAAGAAGAAATTGATTAGGTAATTTAAGAGCTCCCAACAAAATAAAAACCCAGGCCCAGATGGATTTACTGGTGAATTCTATCAAATATTCAGAGAAGACCTGACACAAACTATTCCATAACATAAAAAAGATGGAAAACTCCCAAATGCATTTTATGAAGCAAGCTTAACTCTCATACGAAAATTAGGCAAAGACATCACTAAAATAGAAAACTATAGACTGATATCCTTCATGAACATAGATGCAAAAATTCTCAAAATTCCTATAGAATTCAACAACATATCAAAAAGATAGTACACCATGACCAAGTGGGATTCATACCAGTGATGCATGGATGGTTCAGTATTAGAAAAACAATCAACATTATCTACCATATAAATAAAACAAAGGAAAATAGCTACATGATCATATAAATTGATGCAGAAAAGGCATTTGACAAAATCCAATATTCATTCTATTTTTTTTTTAATGTTTTTAAGTTTTTACTGTGAATTGAGTGATAGTTTACATGGAAGAACCTTACCTTTACACTCATCCTATCGTATTTCATTTCATTGCAATGATTACAATCCCCTCCATGCATCATCATTCAACAGTATTTGCCTCTATTCTCTCTGGGTTTATTTTTTGGATGTACACCAAAACACTCAGGAATATGCAATCATTCAAACACCCAAAGGGCATACCCTGCAAGCCTGCCCCTTGGCTGCCAGCCTACAACCCCTCTCCCTCCATGAGTCTAGAGTCCTCAGCTGCTCCATCTCGCCATGTCATCATCTCTGCCTCCATCTCTGAATACGGTCCCACACTCAGCTCCCACTCTTCTCTATTTACCAATATTTATTGCTGATAAAAAGTAGCTCTGGTAGTGTAGTGGTTACGAATTGGGCTGCTAATCTCAAGGTCAGCAGTTCGAAACTACCAGCGGTTTTATGGGAGAAAGATGAGGCTTTCTGCTCCCATAAAGATATATAGCCTTTGGGCCCAGAGTCAGTGAAATAGCCACAGAGGACTAGAGTAGAGAGTGAAGCGTCCAGCTGATAAGAAGAGATGGCATATGCATAAGAACACCCACACTTGCAGATAATACCCACTTATCCTGGCTTCAGTGACTGGATGATCAGAG
>NW_006408571.1:17030618-17032078 GCF_000296735.1 Chrysochloris asiatica | reverse complement strand
TGGGTCAGAATCAACTGAACGGCACTTAACAACAATAATTCTTGATAAAAATATTCAACAAAGTAGAAATTGAAGGGAAATTCCTCAACATAATTAATATCATATGTACAAATCTGGTAGCATAGTGCTTATGAGTTGGTCTTCTAACCTCGAGGTTAGTAGTTCAAAACTGTCAGCCATTCTGTGGGAGAAAGGTGAGGCTTTCTGCTCCCATAAAGATTTACAGCCTCAGAAACTCTATGCAGGGCCTATGATTTGGAACCGATACCACGCACATAGCCAACTAACCAACCAATATAAATCCAACAGCTAACAACATCACTCTCAATGGAGAGAAACTGAAAGCATTCCCTTTGTAAACAGGAACCAGACGAGGATGACCTTTATCACCACTGATAATCAAAATTGTGTTAGAAGTCTTAGCCAGAGAAATAAGAAAGGAAAGTTAAAGGCATCCAAATTGGCAAAGAAGAAGTAAAACTTTCTCTATTTGCAAATGATATAATCCTTCCTATATGTAGAAAATCCCAAAGACTCAGCAAGAAAATTATTGGCACTCATTGAAAAATTCAGCAAAATAGCAGGGTATAAGATCAATATACAATAATCAGTTGGATTCCTCCATACTAATAAAGACATCTCTGAAAAGGAAATTAGGAAACAATACCAAAAGATGAAATGCTTAGGAATAAATTTAACCAAAGAAACAAAAGACCTATACAAAGAAAATTACAAAGCACTACTATAAAACCAAAAGAGACTTACAAAAATGGAGGGATCCTACACCTATGGAAGCAGTAGCTCAAAAGAGGGAACAAGTCCTTACAGCAAGAATCCTTCCCACCCACTCCATACACACAGTAGACAGGGATGGGCAACTTGGACATTGGCTACCCAAAATGGGCGGGGGAGGGGGGGCTACAAAGGCAAGACGTGACTGGCTTACAAGCTTTCAAGAGGGAACCTAGACCCAGAGGGCCTGGAGGAAGGTAGAATCTCCAGTGAGTAGTAGTCAATCTGATTATGCGGGGCTGATGCAATGAAATTCATTCGGGTCTCTTGTGATACAATAGTGAATAATTGTTATCAGGGCAGACTGTGAGGGTCAGAAATATAAAGGTGGACGTTTTATAGCAAGGAGAGGAGTGATTGACTTTTCAGACTAGGAGCAGAGGTCCCTAGGACCATCAAGGGAGAAGAGCAGAGAGCGGGACCCTACCCAGAGAAGCAGTGATGCCTGAAATAGAGTCAGAGATGATAATGTGGAGCTATGGAGCAGACCCAGAGAGGGAGAGTGACTGTGTGCTGAAGACCTGGGGGGCATGGGGGAAGGATTGCATGGAGGGGATTGTAACCATGGCAATGAGATGATATATGATAGAATGAATGTAAAACTAATGTTCTCCCATGTATACTATCACATAATTCACAATAAATCATTTAACAACAACAACAAAAAA
>NW_006408571.1:17014545-17029703 GCF_000296735.1 Chrysochloris asiatica | reverse complement strand
GCTACACCTCTACAAGAAAAAGACAAACAACCCAATCAAAAAATGGACACAGAACATGTATAGACACTTTACTAAGGAAAACATTCAGGCAGTCAACAAACATATGAAGAAATGTTCATGATCATTATGGTTTGTTGTTGTTATGTGCCGTGGAGTCAGTTCCGACTCATAGCGACCCTGTACAGGGTTTCCAAGGCTGAAATCTTTATGGGAGGAGCAGAACAGCTGGTAGTTTGGAACTGCTGACCTTGCAGTTTGCAGCCCGATTCGTAACCACTATGCTACCAGAGCTCCTTAATGGTTAGAGAGATGCAAATCAAAATAACAATGAGATGCTATATCACCCCAGCTTTGATAACAAAAGTTTAAAAAAACAGACAGAAAGCAACAAATGCTGGTGAGGGTATGGAGACCTGGGGCCCTCCTACATTGCTGATGGGACTGTAAAATGGTTTGCCCACAGTGGGAAACGGTATGGTGCTTCCTCAGAAGGTTGAAAATAGAAATACCATATGACCCAGTAATCCCTCTATTTGGTATATATCCATAGGAAATAAGAGCGGGGCCACAGGTAGATATATGCACACAGATGTTCATTGCCACACTTACCCTATAGGCAAAATGATGAATTAGATATTATCAAACATCTTAAGGCAATGAGTTGTGGGCCTAGGGGCTCAGGAGCATGGTCTCAGGGGACACCATGGTCCATTGGCATAGTATAGTCCACAAGAACAATGTTCTATATCCTGCTTTGGTGAGTAGAGCTGGGATCTTGAAAGCTCATGAGTGGCCATCTAAGTGGCAACTATTGGTCTCTCCATGTGCAGAAGCAAAAAGAGTGATGAGAATTGAAGATGCTTGGGATCAATGAGTCCAATGGACTAATGGACCATGTGAACATCAGTCTCCATGACTCTGAGACCAGAAAAACTAGGTGGTGCCCCTCTACCACTATCAACTGCTCTGAAAGGGATCACACTAGAGGGTCCCAGATAGAGTAGGATAAAATGTAGACTAAAACTAAAAAATATTTTTTAAAGAAAAGACCAGGCTTACTGGCCAGAAAGAGACTGGAAGAACTTGAGACTATGGCCCTTGACCCCCCTTCAGGTCTGGAAAGGCGCTCACCCTTATGACCCAATTGTCAGTCAAGCAGTAGATAGGTAAACAACGCTAGTAAGGTATGCTCACCATAGAATGGTCAACTGTTCAAAGTCAAAAGGGCAACATGTACCTAAGGACAAAGTTGAGAAGAAATGGGAAGGTGGGTGGAATGGAAATAGGAACGACAAGGAACAAGCGGGATAACGGTTGTTGCATGGAGGGGACTGTAATCATTGAGATGAAACAAAGTATATGATTTGCTGAATGTAAAACTTAGGATCTTTGTAAACTTTCACTCAATTCACAATAAAAATGAGTATGTGTTTACATATCACTTATATGATTAAGATCATTTAAAAAGAACATAGGCCACTCCCTTCCTCAGCCCAAATGTACCTGGCCAGGAAGAGTGGGTGAGAACAGGAAGGTATCATTTGGCAGGATACAGAAAATGAATTCCTGAAGTCTATGGTTTCCATAAGATGTTCTGGACAGTGGTTAGGTTCTGAGGCTAGCTCACATCACATGCTTTATGGATCAGATTGGTTTGGGACTGGCCTGGGAATTAATCCACGACAATGGTTTTTATGGGTCAGTAAGCCTGGACATGAATACACCTTTCTTGAATGATTAAATAAGGGAAAAATATGTTTCAAACCCTGATCTATTAACACTTTTTGGAGGTGAAATATGTAAATGGAGTGCCTATTTATAGAACTCCTGATGTGGCTCTGTAGGATAAGCACTGGACTTCGAACCACAAGGTCAACGGTTCAAACCCACCAGCTGCTCCTTGGAAACCCTATACAGTGTTGAAATGAGTGGGAGTCTACTCCAAGACACTTACCAACAATAACTTATTGAAACCAAGAGAGCAAATATCTCACTTGGTTTGAAGAGCGGTTGAAATGAGTGGGAGTCTACTCCAAGACACTTAACAACAACAATTTACAGAAACCAAGAGAACAAATATCTGCTACCAATTTAGCTATGCTCCAAGCAGCTTCTCTAGGTTCACTTTGTAAAGAAGAGTGCTAAAGAAGCTTAATAGCAGCCCAGGAAAATGTGGAAGCACAAAACTTAGGGTTTAAGCAGATGACACTGATTATGCAATATAGTAAAGACGGAAAAGGAGAGAGAACTCTGTCAATGAAATAAGGAAGTAGGCTGTCTGGTTTAGGCCACTGTGGCTCAAAACAAAATTGGATCCCAGAATGAACTGCTTCCAGCACTATTGTAAAAAGTTAAGAAAATATTTTCTTGCTAAATGAGATTCTATGATGTTTACAGGATGGGTTGTTGTTGTTGTAAAGTGCCATCGAGTCGATTCTGACCCATAGCGACCCTGTATAGGGTTTCCGAGGAGCAGCTGGTGAGCTTGAACCACTGACCTTGCATTTCAAACGGCTTTGAAGTCTGTCTCATTAACCCACAGCACCACACCAGGATGGGTATGGGGATGGAAAAAATAAAGTGAATAGAGGTAAATACTGTTTAAAAAAAAACCCAAAAAACCCTGCGTTTTCAATTCTGATTGAGATTATATTGAATTTGTAGATGAATTTGTAGAAAAAAAATCTTAAAATCTTATAATAATGAATCTTCCCAGCCAGGGTTATGGTCTCTGTGGCACTGTGGGTTAATGCACTGGACTGCAAAGTCACTTTGAACTGCAAGGTCAGTGGTTCAAGCTCACCAGCTGCTCCTCAGAAACCCTATATAGGGTCACTATGGGTCGGAATTGACTTGACGGCACTTAACAACAATAACAACATTCAGAATATTTGTATCTATTTATGTACAATTGTATACATTGTTCTATCTAGGTTGGTACTGTTTTTGGTAAGGTTTATTTTTAGATATTTTGCCATTTTCTTTTCCTATTTAAAAAATATATATTTCTGTGCATTTTCCAATTGGTTACAATTGGCTTTTAGAGACGCTTTGCCTTTCCTAAATGATCTTATATCTGACTAGCCACCTTGCTAATTTTTCTTTTTAGGGTGTTACAGTTTTTTTCTCTCTCATGTAGAGCCTTCTGGAATGTCTAGGTTGACAATCATAACTTCTACAACTGGTTTTCTTTGTAGGTTCACGCAGAGTCAAGTAAAACCTGGTTGGCAGAGAAGTTCACAGAACTCAGATTACTGCTGGATGAAGAGGAAGTGCTGGCCAAGAAATTCATCGATAAAAATACACAACTTGCCCTGCAGGCATACAGACAGCAAATCGAGTCTTGTGGGAAGCACATTGATAGCATGAGTGACCTCTCCCACAGGCTCTGGAATATCAGCCAGGAGACAGATCCCGTACACCTGCTGCAGGTAAGACGGGGTTTCTTACCTCACAACTGCCACCGACAGTTTATCCCCGTGGCCACTGTTCTTGTTGCTATCAACTCAGGAGGCAAAGGGATGAAATACGGCCTGGCATTGCACTATCCCCAGGATTGGTTGTAGACCAAACCATTTTCAGAAGTAGATAGCCAGCCCTTTGTTGCCAACCTGTCTTAGTCTGGAAGCATAGCAACATGCAAACGTCCACTGACAGACAGCTGTTGGGTGACCCGGAATCAAACTCAGGTCTCCCTCATGGAAGCAAGACTTTTACCTCAGAGTCACCAGTACCTCTCGTCGTGGATACTGTAGCATTAAATACAGCAGTTGTGCTCTTAGTGAATAACAGAAATGCCGTGTCAGTATGTACACTTTGTGGTACCCACACACGTGGTCAGAAAACGTGCATTGTTAGGAAGATAATATGCATCTTGAATTAATCAAATATTGATTGCCACCATATTTGAGGACCTCTGTGTTCCATGCAAGGAGCTCTGGTGGCACAGTTGTTAAGCATCTTGGATGCTAACCGAGAGGTTGGCAGTTCAAACCTACCAGCTCACTCCATGGGAGAAAAATGTAACAGTCTGCTTCTGTAAAGATTATACTCTTGGAAGCCTTGTGGAGCAGTTCAACCCTGTCCTAAAGGGCACCTCTGAATGGAAGTCAACCTGACGGCACACAACATCAATAACAACATGTTCCAAGTACTTTATGTGCCTTAGTTGTGTATTTACAAGAATTCTTCAAAATTGATATTGTTATTCCATATTACTAATGAGAAAATGAGGCTCAGGAAGGTAAAGTGACTCACCTGAAGTCACACAGCTGGAAGATGGTAGAAGTGGGATCAAAACCCAGGTCTGTCTAACTGTAACCCTGCACAGTGTCACTACCTACCTCTCTGCTGTACATTAGGCAGACCCCTTGAGTAACTAAAGTGCAGGGACGGTCTAACCCCTCACTTTGGCCACTAATACCTGGCGTAGAATTCGACCCAGTGGACATGAAAGGGAGACGGGAGCACGGAAGGAGGGACCACCAGCATCCACACTGGAACAACTTCCGCATGTCTCCTTCCTCAGCACCTGCTGTGGGAATGCCCCAGGACTCAGCTCCTGGAGGCTTGGGCTGTAGGTCGTTTCCAGGACAGGGTGGACTTGCACTTTTGGCTTGGGTTTGTCACCAGGTGTAGTAGTGGAATCCGGGCCATAGCCTGCAGCTCCTGGAGCTCCCATGACCCCATGTGTCCCACACAGGCATACTCAGCCACCAAGCAGGAGCTGCAGCAGCAGATGAGTTCCGGGGAGCTGTACCACCCTGTGTCCCCCTCCTTTGAGCCCGTCAAGAGCCTCTTTAAGGGCCTCGTGGACACCATGCAGAGTACATTTCTGATGCCTCTGGACGTTCGTCTTAAGGAAAGTAAGTTGCTACATGACCACATTGCATTCTTAACTCGCTTCAATGCCCTGTACACACATTGTCATGGAGGCAAGTCCAACTCACAGCAGCCCTGTGTGACAGAGGAGAACGGACCCATCGGGTTCCAAGGCTGTAAATCTTTATGGAAGCAGTCTGTTGGCTTGTGGGTTTGAACTGGCAACCTTTTGGTTAGCAAGTGTTTTTATAACTGCACTATGAGGACTCTCTTACCACCCAGAGACTGCTGCAAAGACTTCAGGGCATACTTTCTGTGCATCCTCTCACTTGGGTGATTTAGACCAACAACCTGAATCACACCTCTCCCACATTCAGCAGGAGAGTCTAGTGCCCACTCCGCCCCTACCCCACCAGCTCCTTCAGCTTCACCTCCAGCCTTCCTGAGACCATGTCCAGACTCTGTCCAGCTACACTGCTCTGCTCTACCCCTCAGACTAGCCCTGTGTCTTACTACTCACAGCTTTGCTTGCTCTGGGCACCACACCCCCTCCTCTTCTTCTGTCTGGCCAAGTACCACCTCCTGCGAGGTGGGTCAGGTGTGCTCTCAGTGAGGGAGCCTGGGCCTGGGCCACCTTCCCCATGCGCCCTTTCTTCTCATGTCTCTTCCTCAGGGCCTGCTCTTCATGAACACCAGGGCCACAAAACCAGTACTCAGAAATGCCCATCCATCCATCCATTCACTCACTCGCCCATATCTGCTGTTAGGATTCATTTAGGACACTGACTGAACCCCTCTTATGTGTCAGCCTGGGTCTAGGATGAGCAGGGGCCAGGGAACAAATGAAGTTCTTGTGCTGGTGGAGCTCACAGTGTTCGGGTACAGGGCAGACAACAAATATATCTGGCGAGAAGTGCTCTGAAATGACAAGGAGGAAGAGCTATTTTATAGGAGGAGGTTGGGCAAGGCTTCTCAGGGAAGGGGATGTGTAAACAGATCCATTAGAGCAGAATTTTGATCTCTACGTGGTGTTCTCCTGCCCCTTGACTTCCACTGGAATTTTGGACATGTAGTAAAACAAGGCCAGTTGCAGACTGTGGAACAGACCATCAATTGTTCATATGCAAATTCATACTCAAGCTGAAGAAAGTGAAAACAAGTCCACGAGAGCCAAAATATGACCTTGAATATATCCCATCTGAATTTAGAGATCATCTGAAGAATAGATTTGATACATTAAAGACTAAAGACCGAAGACCAGAAGAGTTGTGGGATGACATCAAGAACAACATACAGGAAAAAAGCAAAAAGTCACTAAGAAGACAAGAAAGAAGGAAAAGATCTAAATGGATGTCAGAAGAGACGCTGAAACTTGCTCTCCAGCATAGAGATGCTAAAGCAAATGGAAGAAATGAGGAGGTACAAGAGCTGAACAGAAATTTCAAAGGTCAGTTCGAGAAGACAAAGTCATATATTACAAAAAACTGTGCAAAGATCTGGAATCAGAAAACCAAAAAGGAAGAACACGTTCAGAATTTCTCAAGCTGAGGAAACTGAAGAAAATATTCAAGCCTCAACTTTCATTATTGAAGGATTCTCTGGGCAATTTATTGAATGATGCAGAAAACATCAAAAGAAGATGGAAGGAATATACAGAGTCACTGTACCAAAAGGAAATGGTTGATGTTCAACTGTTTCAAGAGCTAGCTTATGATCAAGAGCCAATGATACTGAAGGAAGAAGTCCAAGGTGCACTGAAGGAATTGGCAGAGAACAAGGCACCATGAAATGATGGAATAAAAATTGAAATCTTTCAAGAAAGTGAGGTGGCACAGGAGGCACTCACTCATCTATGCCAAGAAATTAGGAAGACAGCTATCTAGCTGACTGATTGGGAGTGATCTGTATTTGTGCCCTTTCTGAAAAGAGGTGACCCAATCGAATGCGGAAATCATCGGACAATCTCTTTGATATCCCATGTGAGTAAAGTTTTACTAAAGATAATATAGAAACGGCTGCAAGCATACATTGACAGATCAGAACTTCCAGAGGTTCAAGCTGGATTCAGAAGAGGCTGTGGAATGAGGGATATCATTGCTGATGTCTGATGAGTCTTGGCTGAAAGCAGAGAATACCAGAAAGATGTTTACCTGTGCTTTATTGACTACGCAAAGGTTTTCAGTTGTGTGGATCATGACAAACTATGGACAACATTATGAAGTATGAGTATTCCGGAACACTTCATTGTGCTCATGAGGAATCTGTACATGGACCAAGAGGCAGTTTTTCTAACAGAACCTGGGAAGACTGAATGGTTTAAAATTAAGAAAGATATGTGACAGGGTTGTTTGCTTTCACCATGCTTATTCAACCTGTATGCTGAGAAAATAATCTGAGAAGCTGGCTTCTATGAAGAAAAATGTGGCATCAGAATTGGAGGAAGACTCATTAACAACCTGCGATTTGCAGATGATACAGCCTTGCTTGCTGAAAGTGAGGAGGACTTAAAGCATTTACTGAGGACGTAAAGTATTTACTGATGAAGATCAAAGACCACAGCCTTTGGAATTGTTAGAAATGAATTCTGATGTCGCACAAAAGACACTCAGTGAGACTAAATTATCTTGGCAAAGCAAAATTTACTCTGGCAAGAGGATGCATGTGCATAGCCATACAGGAACAGGTCAGCGAGCATACCGAGTGGGCAGTCCACTCATGTTTTTAATCCCTGGCGCAAGTCTTAAATCTTAAGCTCAACCTCATTGGCTAGGGCTTTGACCACACAATCTTTTCCCTTACCTGGTTGGCTAGTTCAAATTTCTAAGGCGCTCATTCCCATTTCAGGAAATAGTATAAAGTAGAAGAGAGGTCATACAGTTCCTGCTCACTTCAGGAAAATGGAAAAGAAAGATCACAAAGTCTCTGCTCACTTTGGGAAGTAGTCAAAGTAAAAAGTGATCATAAGGTCTTTACTCACTTCAGGAAGTAGTCAAAAAAAAAAAAAAAAAAGAAAGGTCACCCAAATACAATAAACAGGATTATAATAATTTTTGGAGAAAAGATATTCATTCCCACAGTATGGATTTCATCTCACTATAAAGAAAACAAAATTCCTCACTACTGGATCAATAAACATTCTTACAAAGGAGAAAAGATTGAAGTTGTCAAGGGCTTCATTCTTCTTGGATCAACTATCAACACTCTTGGAAGCAGCAGTCAAGAAATCAGACGACATATTGCATTAGGCAAATCTGCTGCACAAGACCTTTTTAAAGTGTTGAAGAGCAAAGATATCAGCTTGAGGACTAAGGTGCGTTGACCCAAGCCATGGTATTTTCAATAACCTCATATGCATGCGAAAGCTGGACAGTGAATAAGGAAGACCGTAGAAGAAGTGATGCTTATGAGTTATGGTGTTGGAGGAGAATATTGAAAGTACCCTGGATTGCCAAAAGAACCAACAGATCTGTGTTAGATGAAGTGCAGCCAGAGTGCTTCTTGGAGGCTAGAACAGCCAAACTTCATCTCTCATATTTCAGATATATTGTCAGGAGGGACCAGTCACTGGAGAAGGATATCATGTTTGGTAAGGTGGATGGTCAGAGTAAAAGAAGAAGACCCCCAGCGAGATGGACTGGCCAAGTGGCAGCATCAATGGGCTCCAACGTGGCAACAATTGTGAGGTTGGCCCAGAACCAGGCAGTGTTTCATTCTGTTGTACATAGGGTCGCTATGAGTAGGTACCGACTCGATGGCACCTGACAACAACAAGAAAGTCCAATTTGAAGAGTCCTGGTGTGACACTGTAGGATAAGCACTGGACTGCAAAGTTGGTGTGAATCACAAGGTCAGTCATTCAAACTCACCAGCTGCTCCTTAGAATTCCTATACAGGGTCACTATGAGTGAGAAACAACTCGATGGCACTGAACAACAGCCCAACTGGAAGATTCTTCTTGAGATGTAACTAGTTTGTTTTTTGTTTTTCCATTCAATCACATCTCAATCTTGTTGTTAGCTGCCACTGAGTTGATTCCAGCTCATGACAACCCAGTGTGTGCAGAGCAAAATGGCTCCATGGGGTTTTCTAGGCTGTGACCTTTTGGGAGCAGATCTATGGGCCCATTTTCCCAGGTGTCTTTGAATGGGTTCAAACCACCAACACCTTTGACTAGTAATCGAATGCTTAACTGTTTGCAACCCCTGGACTATCTTAGCAATTGATATATCTTAATTTTTTTTTAAAAAGGAATAAATAGTAAAGATATATTTGGGGGGTTGGTATCATTGAAGCTTGAAACTGTGGCCTCATCATATCCAGTGAGTGGGCATTGGCATCTCCCCCTGTCACCTTAGAACCCAAAATGTAGTTTGTGCACATATATATTCTCAAAGAATTGGGAATCCTGAACCCATAATAACAGCTAACTCATGGTCTATGTTCTAAGCACGTCATCTAAACATTTTACACAGATTCGTCTAGCGATCCTTATTGCCACCCTGTGAGTTAGGTGCCTTCATTATCCCCATTTTGCAGATAAGAACGCTGAGGCTCAGAGGAGTTAACTGACTTACCCTAGGACACACAGCTGGTAGGGGCAGTGATAGAATTCAAACAGACTCTCGTCTGGTCCCCAGCTCTGTGTTCTAATCCTTTGGACAATTTCCTCTCGGGTTGTCACCCTTGCCCACCTTCAGACGAGATCTTCACTTGTCACTATCATGAGAGGTCCTGACACCCCAAAAAGACCCATGGAGGTGTGGGGTTCTGTGGCCACACTGCCCTTCCAATGTTCTCCTCCCCAGTCCACAGACTGCAGGCTCAGTGGGGCCAGACTGGGATGCAGCATCTTCCCCCAGTCCCTGAGGTGCTTGCTGCCTCTGGCCTCCACCCTGCTCTTCATCCCTCTCAGTGAGCTGTTAAGCCCTGGTAGTCTGCCTCTGCAGTGTTTCCTCAGCCCAGCCTCCTTTCAATTCCTGCTGCCCCCGTTCAAACCTGCGCCTCCCAACCGGCTGCCTACCTCCACTCTTACTGTCCCGTCCTCTCCACACTGGAGGGAATTTTCACAGTTCTTCTATTTATGCTGCTTTCTCACTTAGACACCTTCCATGTCTCCCCACTCCTGACACTGGCCTCCCATGCCTTTGCTCCCTCTATACTCTTTCTTTGGAATAGCTTCCAAGGAATATTTGTATAAAATTTCCCCATTCTTCAAGGGCCAAATGAAGTGCTTCCTCTTCCCAGCAGTCTCCCCTGACTTCTCCAAGCCCCAGAGCCCTTGGGCCTCTCCACTCTCCTGACCTTGAGCCCTTTCTGCCTTGGACCATAAACCAAGTGACTCTATTTCTCCCTTCTTTTACCAAGCTGTTCAGCATGCATGGGTTTCCTTGTAACGCCCCCTTACCTAAATGAGACCTGAAAATTGTCTTTGTGAGCACTCAGCCCTGATTTCTTGTTTTTCATCTTTACCCTAGAATTTGCATTTCTGCCTTGAGCTTGCTTCTCCTTGAGTGTTGAAGATAATCATCCATTCTTAGGATCACCCTCGAGATTGCCTACATCCTCTGACCCACAACAGTCCCCCAAATTCAAAACTTCCCTTACCCTGGCTTGTCTGATCCTGCAAAGTGAAAGGTCTCTTTAGATCTGACCTAGTCCTTCAGTTTTCCTATTACTGTGAATTCGCATTTTTTATTTATTCCTGGGGAGAGACGATATAAATCTCCAGTTCTAGCCTATTTTTAGCATCGTTTATAATATGTGCTGCTTGCATGAACAACAAGCACTCATTTCTCACAATTTGTTACAGACATAAGTTGCCAGCTCATGGACTCCTCCAGCACCAAACCAGGCACCTTGTTGAAAACAGGCCCCTCGCCAGAGCGGTCACTCTTCTTAAAATGTAAGATCCCAAGAGTGGGCAGAAGGTGGAGCAGGTGGGGAGGGCCTGGGGCACCGAATTGGAGGCCTCCTCTTTTTCTTCTGTTGAAACCCAACTTTATTTCTTTAACCTTATATTAGTTTTTTTGTGTGTGTGTTAAATAAATAATAAGTATTTGTTGTAGGAAAATTAGAAAACAAAGAAAAGCAAAAAGAAAGAAAACCACTTATAGTCCCTTTCACCCTAGAAAATTGGTACTGTTATAGGTCCCTCTAGTTTTCTTTGATACAGCTATTCAAACAATCTAGGAGCTGTGGTAGAGTAGTGGTTATGAATCGGGCTGTGAACTGCAAGGTCAGCAGTTCGAAACTACCAGCTGTTCCACGGGAGAAAGATGAGGCTTTCTGCTCCCGTAAAGATTTACAGCCTCGGAAACCCTGTACAAGGTCGCTATGAGTCGGAACTGACTCCACGGCTCTTAACAACAACAACATTTACTTATAAAGATATATTTAATTTTAAAAAACACAACATGGTGTCATACTGTACATACTGTTTTATAGTCTTGTTTTCATTTAATGGTATATTGTGAAACTGTTTATTCCCTTAAAAATTATGCAGGTAAATACATCCTTCTTGTAGGAAAATCAGAAACTACAGATGGACAAAAAGAAAACAGTTGTTCCTCTCTGAGATAAATATTAGTAGTACGTTAGCATATATTATTCTTTCAGACATTTAAAGGATATATGTGTATACCTTTTTTAAAAAATTAGGTTCTATTATAGATATTCTTCTGCAGTATTTCCATTTAACATGAAAGCTGGACGATTTTCTATCTCAGTAAATATAATCTGTCAGTATTTTTAAAGGATGCATACTATGCCAATGGATGTGTCTGTCATATCCAACCAATCTCGTGCTATTGGACATTTAAGCTGGTTTATAGTTTCACTTCTATAAACAAATTCTTCAATAAATGCATTGTTGTACATATAGCTTGAATTAATAGATGAGTGAATGAACATATCTCTGATAAATTCTGCTTCAATTTTAAGAAGCATTTCTCAATTAATCGTTATACATGCATTTTAAAAATAAATTCTAATTGAAACATAAAATGCATAGAGAAAACTGCCACAAATAAAGGGATTCAACTCAGTGAGTTTTAAAAAGTAAACATATTCTATAACCTGTCCCCAGGTCAAGACATGGACATTTCTAGCTCCTCAGAAGCCTCCCTTCATGTCCCCTCCTGTCCACTATCCATCAGTAGTAACCATTCTGCTGACTTCTATCACTGTAAATTGGCTCTTCCTCCTCAAGTCAGCAGGATGTGTAGTATCCATTGGACATTGTACCCCAGTCATCCTTGGGTAGGCAGGAACTCCTTTCAGGAACAGGGACCCTGACCGTAGCTGCTCCAAAGGCCGATAGGAACTGAGCTCCCAGCTCCCAGCTCCCTTCTAGGTCAGCAGGAAGGCCATCCAGCCACCCAACCGGTCCATGGCCTCCTCAGCCAGCAGAACACGCCCAGCCTTTCTGGTGCCATGTCCCCATCCTAGTTTTTTCCTTTCTTTTTTTCCTTTCCCTACCCTTGTTTGTCTTTCTTTTCTTTTCTTCTTTTCTTTCCCATTTTCTTCTTTTTCTTTACTCTTCTCTTTTTCTTTTCCTCTTAGTGTTTTCTCTCTTTTCTTCCCTGTTTTCACCTCCCTGCTTTTTTTTTTTTTTAAGGTTTTTATTGTGGGTTGAGTGCAAGTTTACAGGGCAGTTCATGATTTTACATTCAACAAATTATACACTTTGTTTCATTACAATGATTATAATCTCCTCCATGTACCCATCATAATTTACACCACCAAAGGGCACATTCTCCAAGCCTGCCTTCTGGCCACCAGCTCTTAGTCCCTTCTCTTCCCATGAATTTAGAGTCCTCAGCTGCTCCCTCTCTCTATGTCCCCATCTCTGCCTCCACTTCTGATATTGCTGCTTCTCTGGGTAAGGTCTCACATTCTGCTTGTGCTCGTCTCCCTTGATGGTCCCTAGGGTCTTTTGTTTCTGGACTAAGATTAACTACTCTCCTGTTTTTGTTACAAAACTTCTACCTTTACAGTTGTGACAGTCGCAGTTAGTCATGATAACAATTACTCACTATTGAATCATAAGACTTTTATCCCCATCTCTTTTAACCAGACCCATCTAGGCAAGATGAAAACTATTAATTGACAACTCTTTCCTCCCCCACACACTCTTAAACTCCCCCTTAAAACTTTATAAGCCACTCACTTCATGCCTTTATTGCCCCCTCATTTTAGGTAGCCAATGTCTAAGTTGCCCGTCCGTATCTACACTGTGTACAGAAGGGATAGCATTGATACTTGATGTGAAGACTCTTTCACTTTCAGTTGGTATTTAGAGTTACTACCTTCATGAGTATAGGTCAAGTTCATCAAATAGTAGCAATTTACGTGCGTTTCCTTTATCAAAAATTGTTTTGTTCTTTTTTTTTTTTTAATCTTCCTCTAGTTGAGTTCTAATTATCAAGCCATTAAGGTTAGGTCAAATGGGTGCTGTCTGCAAGTTTGGGTGTTCTTGTGCTTCTCCCCTCACTTCATATCAGCTGGATGCTTCACTCTCGGCTCTAGCCCTCTGTGGTTATGTCCTTGTCCATGGGCTCAAGTGTCCTCAGGTCTCACCTCACTTTGGACCAACCAGCCCTTCTTCTTCTCTCTCACATCTCCAGGTGAATGGGAGTCTATGGAACATGGTTGAACTCAGCCCGTTTCTTCATTGCTGCCTTTCCCCCTCTTTCACTCACCAGTAGATCAATGTGGTCATCAGCAAGCTTATATTCCTGTTCATGTGTTCCCTTTGAGTTTCAGTCTTGGAGGGGGGCATCTTTCCCTTTAAAAATTTTTTTAAATTTATTGTTTTCTTTTTTCTCAAAGATGGGTTTTTTTCCTCTTTTTTCTTTTTGTTGTTATTGTTTGGTTCCGTTTTTTTCCCTCTTCTCTCACACGCTCTCTCCTTTTTTTTTTTTTTTTTGTCCCACTGGGCAGGACACAGCAACCATGCAACACCCACACCTCCTGAAAGCCTACCCACTGAGTGAGAGCCACCACCTGCTCAGGCACCACCTGACCAACAATAGACAGCATCCAACCCCAGCCCAACCCACCCTCAGCTGTTCTCCATGAACAACAAAGAGCTGTGCACACAGTCCCAGCCTTGACCACACTCACCAGGAGACAGAGGTGGTGCCTAAGAACACACTAGAACAGAACTACCAATAAAATCCAAATATAACACCACCACAATGTCTCAGAGAAAACAGACAATTTCAGTTCACACAAAATAACAAGACAAAGTGACTCCAAAAAATGACCAAAACATAGAGTCAGAAAACCTTTCTGAGGAAGAAATGGCATTGGAACTACCTGGTAAGGAATTCAAAAGAATGACATTTAGGTACCTAATGGATTGACAGAAAGATCAAAACAACTGCAGACAAAATCAGTGAACATCCAGACAAAACTCTAGAAGAATTCAGGAAAACATTACAACAAATAAATGAAAAATCATTAACCATTCAAAACCAGCAAATAGAAGTCCAGAAGATTAATACTATAATTTCAAAATAGATAACACATTGTAAGGGCAAAGGAGTGGTGGTAGTGGTTGGTTATGTGCTGTAGAGTCGGTTCTGACTCAGCGACCCTGGACAGGGTTTCCGAGGTTGTAAATCTTCATGGGAGCAGAAAGCCTCATCTTTCTCCAGCAGAACAGATGGTAGTTTCAAACTGCTGACCCTGAGATTAGCAGCCCTATTCATAACCACTACACAACAAGATCTGCTTAAGGGCAAAGGAGTTGTTGTTGTTAAAACTGAATAAATGAAAGCCAGAATTAGTGAGACTGAAGACAAATCTTTCAGTACTAATCTGCTAGAGGACTAATCAGAAAAAGAACAAAATACCAAATCAAACAAACAAAAAAAGCCTAAAAATTATGTTGTGGTTAGGTGCCATCGAGTCGGTACCGACTCATAGCGATCCTATGCACAAGACAATGAAACACTGCCTGGTCCTGCGCCAACCTCACAGTTGTTGCTACAACTGAGCCCAATGCTGCTGCCACTGCCAATCCATCAGGTTGGGGGTCTTCCTTTTTTTTCTCCAACCCTCCACTTTACCAAACATAATATCCTTCTCCAGGGACTGGTCCCTTCTGACAATATGTCCAAAGTATGAGAGATAAAGTCTGGCCATCCTGGCTTCTAGGGAGAATTCTGGCTGTACTTTTTCCAACACAGATTGTTCTTTTGGCACTCCATGGTATTTTTAATATTCTCCTCCAACACCATAACTGAACTGCATCAATTCTTCTACAGTTTTCCTTATTCACTGTCCAACTTTCACATGCATATGAGGTTATTGAAAATACCATGGCTTGGGTC
>NW_006408571.1:17010167-17012725 GCF_000296735.1 Chrysochloris asiatica | reverse complement strand
TGTTCTTGATGTCATCCCATAACTCTTCTGGTCTTCAGTCTTTAGTGTCTAATCTGTTCTTCAGATGATCTTTAAATTCAGGTGGGATATATTCAAGGTCATATTTTGGCTCTCGTGGACTTGTTTTCATTTTCTTCAGCTTCAGCCTGAATTTGCATACAACCAATTGATGGTCTGTTCCACAGCCTGCCCCTAGCCTTGTTTTCACTGATGATAGGGAGCGTTAACAATGTGTCTTTCCACAGATGTAGTCAATTGATTTCTGTGTATTCCGTCAGGTGAGGTCCATGTATACAGTCATCTTTTATGTTGTTTAAAAAAGGTATTTGCAATGAAGTCATTGGTGTTGCAAAATTCTCTCATGTGATCTCCATCATCATTTCTATCAGCAAGGCCATATTTTCTAACCACTGATCCTTCTTTGTTTCTAACCTTTGCATTGCAGTAGCCAGTAATTATCAATACAACTTGATTGCACATTTGATCAAGTTCATACTGAAGAAGTTGATAGATTGATGCTTCAATGTCATCACTGGCTTTAGTGTTTGGTGCGTAAAGTTGAATAATAATGGTATTCACTGATCTTCCTTGTAGGCTTGTGTTTATTATCTGTCACAGACAGCACTGCACTTCAAGACAGATCTTGATATGTTCTTTTTAATGACTGCAATGCCAGTCCTCATCAATTTGTTATTCCTGGCATAGTAAATCATGTGATTGTGAGATTCAAAATGGCCATTGTCAGCCCATTTCAGCTCACTAATGCCTAGGATATCAATGTTTATGCATTCCATCTCATTTTTGCTAACTTTCAGTTTTCCTAGATTCATACTTGATATATTCCATGTTCCAATTATGAATGAAGCTGTTTCTCCTCGTTTTGAGTTGTGCCCCATCAGCAAATGAAGGTCCTAAAGGTTTTACTCCATTCATGTCATCACAGTCAACTCTACTTTGAGGAGGCAGCTCTTCCCCTGCTGCATTTTGAGTGTCTTCCAACCTGAGGGGCTCATCTTCCTGCACTATATCTGACAGTATTCTGGTGCTCTTCACCATGTTTCAATATTCAATATTTTGGCTCTGACAATGTTCCACTGTTATTCATAAGGTTTTCTGTGACTAAATTCTCAGAAGTAATTTGCCTCTCCTTCCTAGTCTGTCTTCATCTTCTTCAGCTGAAACTGTCCACTGTGGATGACCCTGCTGGTATTTAAAATATCTGTGGCATAGCGTCCAGCATCACAGCAACACATGAGTCACCATAGTATGACACTGTCAGACAGTTGGTTGAAAAATTATGTAGACACCATCAAAAGAAATAACTTAAGGGTGACCTGACTTCCAGAACAGGAAGAGACAAAATAATAATAAACAGAGAAAATTGTGCAATATTTGTTGAAAGAAAACTTCCCTAATATCATGAAAGACAAGAAGAAAAGCATGCAAGAAGCTCAACAAACCCCAAACAGAATGATCTCAAAAGAAAATCACCAAGACATATCACATTCAAACTCCTTATAACCAAAGACAAGGAAAGCCTCCTGAAAGCAACTTGGAAAAAACAAAATATTGCCTTCAAAGGAGAACAAATAAGACTAAGCTCTGATTTTTCTGCAGAAACCATGCAGGCAAGAAGGCAATGGGATGGCATATACAAAACTGTGAAAGAAAAAAATGCCAACCAAGAATCATACACCCAGCAAAATTATCCCTCAAATATGACAGCAAAATAAGGACATTTCCCAAAATAAAGGGAATTTGTAAAAACCATACCAACCTTGCAAGAAATACTAAAGGGCGTTTTTTGGACCGAGAATAGCAACAATGGCAAGCAACACCCTGAGATTAATACACATGACATCATCATCCGTAAGCCAATCCTGATATAGAAGTTTGCAAAGTAAAGTAAATAAGACTGAAAATAGGGAACCAGAGATATCAATTTGTAAATGAGGACAGCTACAAAGTAAAAAATGGAAGAAGTAGTGTAGTTACAGAACTTCCAAATAGAGAGGAAGTCAAGTGGATTTCCAGATAGAGCAGACTCTTTTAAAAACTTTAGGAGAAAGTAATAAATTACAGCGTAACTTCAAAGGAAATTAATAAACAAAATTTTTAAAAGAGGAAAATCATAAAGATTTAGTAAATACTAAAACAATAGCAGAAGGAGCTCTGGTAGCATAGTGGTTACTAATTGGGCTGTGAACCTCAAGGTCAGCAGTTCAAAACTACCAGCTGTCCTGCAGGAGAAAGATGAGGCTTTCTGATCCCATAAAGATTTACAGCCTTGGAAACCCTGTACAAGATCTCTAGTAAAGAGTTAAAGAGAAAAGATACCAGTTTGAGGACTAAGATGTGCCTGACTCAAGCCATGGTATTTGCAATTGCCTCATATTCATTTGAAAGTTGGAGAATGAATAAGGAAGAATTCAGTGTATTTGAATTATGATGTTGAAGAAGAATATTAGAGGATGTATAGCCAGAGTTGGAAAACCAAAAGGGAAGAACACGGTCAGTATTTCTCAAGCTGGGGGAACTGAAGAAAAAATTCAAGCCTC
>NW_006408571.1:16987395-17008597 GCF_000296735.1 Chrysochloris asiatica | reverse complement strand
GTGGTGAGGTTGGCCCAGGATCGAGCATTGTTTCGTTCTGCTGTGCATGGGGTCGCTATGAGTCGGTTCTGACTCGATGGCACCTGACAACAACAACAATAGCCAGAATGCTCCTTAGGTGTCAGGATGGTGAGACTTTGTCTCTCATACTTTGCACATGTTTTCAGGAGGGACCAGTCCCTGGAGAAGGACATCAGGCCTGGTAAAGTGGAGGGTCAGTGTAAAAGAGGAAGACCCCCAAGGAGATGGGGTGACACAGTGGTAACAGCAATGGGTTCAAACATAACAATTGTGAGGATGGCACAGGACCAGGCCTGTTGTGCATAAGGTTGCTGAGTCCTGGTGTGGTGCTTAGGGTAATGCACTGGACTGCAAAGTCGGTTTAAGCTGAAAGGTCAGCAGTTCAAGCTCACCAGCTGCTCCTCGGAAACCCTATACAGGGTCACTATGAATTGGAACCGACTTGATGACACCTAACAACAACAATAAAAAAAAATTTTTTTTAACAATCTAAATATTCAAAAGTATGAAATAGGTTAGGTTATAATGCATCCATACAACAAAATCATAGGGTCCCCATTAAACTGCTATTTGATATAGTAAAATGTTCATAATTATCAATACAATTAAACAGATTATCCAAGAGCATGTATGGTATGATACCAATCTTAAAAACTATTAAGTGGTAAGGAGGAAAAAGAGACACACACCTGTTTACAGTGATAGGATTTTTTGGTTTTGTTCTAGTTGGAATTTTAGAAATTGACATTAATCCCTTTGAATGGTACCACATTCAAAAGGTATAAAGGATGTACATTAAGATTTTCTCGCCTTTCCTTGTCTCCCAGTCACCGGAGGCTATCAGTGCGTCAAAGGATGGTTTTTAATTTCTCCTTCGGAAATTTCTGTCTTTTCCTTTGTGATGGGGGGCGACTCGAGTACACCCGTAGGTTTGCCCGGGGGCGGAGCTCAGCTGTAGTCCCGCCCACCAGGCGTAGCCCGTGTCCCCTGCCCCTCCGCAGATGCGCGCACGCCCACGCTGGAGCCGGACACGATGCACGCGCGCCTGCGCCTCTCGGCCGACCGCTTGACCGTTCGCTGCGGGCTGCTGAGCCGCCTGGGACCGACGCCCGCTCTGCGTTTCGACGCGTTATGGCAGGTGCTGGGCCGCGACGGCTTCGCCGCGGGCCGCCACTACTGGGAGGTGGATGTGCAGGAGGCGGGTGTCGGCTGGTGGGTGGGCGCGGCTTACGCCTCCCTGCGGCGCTGCGGCTCTTCGGCTTCGGCCCGCCTGGGCTGTAACCGCCAGTCGTGGTGCCTCAAGCGCTACGACCTTGAGTACTGGGCCTTCCACGACGGACAGCGCAACCGTCTCCAGCCCCGCGACGACCCCGAACGGCTGGGCGTCTTCCTTGACTACGAGGCTGGCATCCTATCCTTCTACGACGTGACGGGCGGGATGAGCCACCTGCACACCTTCCGAGCCTCCTTCCAGGAGGCGCTTTACCCGGCCCTGCGGCTCTGGGAGGGCGCCATCAGCATCCCCCGGCTGCCCTAGGGCCAAGACCCGAGCCAGGCGGAACTAGTCTCCGGCCTCCTCGCCCGCGGACACCTCCTCACCGCTCCCCACCTGGCAAGCCGCGTGCTCTGAGCGGTTCTCGCCACGTTGCTGCAGCTGCTGCCCTGACCACTCTTCAACTGCGGGCTCTGCGGGCTTCGGGAAGTGGCGCCCCACACAGAGCTTGTTGATTTGTCAAAATTCTTTATCCTCAGCCTCGGATCCTTCTCCTTCAGACAGCTCCTAGAGCCTTGCCTGGCACATAGTAGGTACACAGGAATATCGATGAGTGGAGAGTTCCACTCCAACTCTTCTGTCCTTTAACTGTCCCTTTGGATTTGTCTCCTCTACTTTACTTCCGCTTGTCCATGTCAAAGCAGTTGAAGAGTCTGTTAACACCTGCTGGTCTGAGTCCTCTTTTACTTACAGCTGGAGTGATCTGCCTAAAATCTCACTTAAGCTCTTAGAACTATCTAGGAGCTCCCCAAAAATGACAATGGGTGGCGCTAAAGACACTTCATACTAGCATTCAAGGCCCTTCTAGTCTGGCCTAGAATAATCCCCTCATCAAGTCCCTGTTGCTTATCTCAGGGACCATCTTGATCAGAGCTCTGGGTCACAAAGACCCACTGTGGCACCTTTGCCTTTGCTGTTATGTACCAACTCCCCACCCCCCACCCCGCCACACACACACACATGAATCCAGGGAAGCCCTTTCTTTCCTTTGCCTGGATCAGGCTTAACTGCCCCAGAAGTCTTCCCAGCCATATGAATCGCTTACTGTCAGAGTCACAATCATTGGTAGTTTTATGAGGGCACCTGTGTCTCTACACACTCGCCACCATGAAAAGTTCAGGGACTGGCTGTCACTGAATCACAGAAAAGCTGAGCTGGGAGGGCCTCACAGATCATGCAGTCAGACTCTTCATTGTGTATCTGAGAGTAAAAATCCTAAAAGCTCCCCCACAGTGGCTTTAAAGCTGGGCCAGGTCTTGCTCCCTGTACTCCTGGCCCAACTTTCAACCTGGGAGATTTTACTGCTTATTCTCAGGGGATGTTGGGGAAAAATCAGCAGGTGACTGTTGCTAAGCAACCAGAGGCAGTTTTCCCAACTGTCTTGGGACAAAGTAGAGCTAAGTGGACTATGGGCAGCCCCAGACATCCCTATGCTCCTCAGATCCAGATGTTGCCAAGGAAACCCAGATAGCCCTGTTTTCCAGAGACAGTGGCAGAAATAGAGGTCAAACCAGTAGATTCTCACAAGGAGCCAGCTCCCGTAGCAGGGAGGAGTAGGCCTCTTTGTAGGATTTGTGCCTCAGTTCTGATGGTTCAGCATCCTGATTTTGTTAAATTCCCAAGTTGTGGTGTGAAGCAGCATTGTGTTAAAGCATCTTCTTAGGTACTTGATGGGGAGGGCAATAGGATAAAGAAAATGACCAGCTGAATCCCCCTCCTAGTCTAACTCAGCACACAGATGAGGCTGATCATAATGAAACTGCTAATTTCTTATTTTGATTTAAAAAGGGCATTTCCATGTGTCAACCTCATACAAGGTAGAAGACACCTCCAAAGTACTTTTAAAAATCTAGTTGTATAGATGTCCAAGCATTATAAAGCAGGTATCCCAAGAAAAGGGAAATTCATTCTACTGGGAATGGCCCAGAGCTGAATTCTGATAGGCAGAGAGTATTCCAGATGTAGGGACCATGGGTACTGGGTACGCTTGACCCCTGCCTATCTCTGCCTGTCCTTGAAGACCCACAACCACAGGGGTCAACTAAAAACAGCACTGACTATATTACCAGGCTTTACAACCCTTCTGCTCCTCAAATCAACCCGAGGAGAGGCAAGTTATTCTCCCAGTCTACACATCAAAATGGACAGATGTGTAACTTGCCCAAGGTCACAGCCAGTGGAGCCCCCACATTTCAGTGTGACTGCAGCTGTTCACTTCTAGTGCCTGGCCACTCTGGCTCTGTTGTTGATCTGCCCACCCTCACCCCCCCACCCCCATTGTCTGTGATACTCTTCTTTGGCCTGGTTACTCCATGGGACTTAATACTACTTTGGGATTGCCTTGAGAGGGGAACTTGCCTTGAGAGTTTGGAATCCATGTAGCAGAAACAGAACTGGACTTTAAAGGACAAAAGCAAGCTTTAATCAAATGTGTATCTTGTGCCAAGGCCTGGGCTAGCCAGAAACAGTAGTTTTGGTCCACAAGGTATTAGGTGACTTAAGGCTAGTCACTTTGTACTTCTCGGAGCAGCATCTGTAAGATGGGAAGCTCAAATGAGCCACAGGTTATGAACTTGCCTTAAAAACTGCAGTGTTATATGCCATGCCCGGACCTGGTGGCATCATGAGCAAAGTTATTGCAGTGACCTCTCAGCTGCCCTTGGGAGCTTTTGAATAGTCTCAGCAAAGGACTCCAGCTTCTTGGGAACCCACCACAGTAAAGGGGCCAATTCTCTTTCAGATTTGAATTTGCAGAAATTGCTCTACTAGCATGGTAATTGCTTGCGTCTACCTTAAATTACAACAGTTTTGTAATATCTGAATTAATAAACTAGGAATTTAATCATGTTCTTCGTTGGGAGCTCACATGTCACTCATCTCCTCCACAGCTTTCTTGCCAAGCAGTTCGTTGGTCCCCAGTTATCTCTAGTGAGGAGTTCACTACCTTTAAAGATAACTCACAAAGTTCTTACTTGGAAACAAACCCTGCTTCCAAGCAGTTCCTACCCAAGATGGTATTTTGTAGCTTTTGGTATCTGGTGATCCTCTTCAGCAATATTGAAACCATTTGTGGTCAGTTACTTTTTAAAGATTTCAGGGACTCTTGTGGCAGTATGTATATACCCTTCCCTGTGGTAACATCTCTTTCATTTCTGCAATTCCTCTGTCAGCAGGGAGAAGCTGAGGTCAGCCCAGTAGAGGCCAGCTTAGCAAAAGGCCCAGAGAGATGACCCCAACCAGACCAGAGCTGGTGGGCAGTGGAGTCCACACTATGATGAGGGGAGAGCCTGCATAAGTAGCCAAGTTGCACCCCCAAGGTGAAGTAAGCATGAAAATGGAGGGCCGAGGTCTCACTCTGCTGTGCCTTGTTTAGAAACCTTCTGTGGCTTCCAGTAGTTTATAGAATAAAGTACAAGCTCTGCAGATTCAGAGTCCCCTCAGGAGCTCCTCATCCATTTTCCAAACACTTCTTCCTTCCCAATGTGGCCACGCCCTGCCAGATAATTACTTGCTAGTCCTTGGACGCTCTGGGCATGAGAGATGTCTGTGCCCCAAATCACTAATCCCTCCCTCAGCCACTTCCAACACACAAGATTGAACTAAGATTCTACTTCTCGTAAGCCTTTCCCTGGCCAAGGCCCCCTCTGAAGTCTCACACCCATTCAGATTCTCGTGACTCTTGGTAAACATCTCAGCAATTCACACTATGTGCATGCGCCCTGTTTGTGGAATTGTGTGCACTTGGACTGGCCATGAACTCCCATGGAAACCTGTTTTCTTGCTGCGGGCCCAATACTGCATCTCCCACTCAGCAGGCTCTTAGGATGTATGCTAGACCTGAACTCCCCATCTCAAAAGTAATCCCTCAGCCCTGGCAGTCTGAAAGGACATGAGGGTGGCCAGTAGTCCTGGCTGGACGTCTATGTTCACTCACACATAACATAGACATGCCATAATTTTCTCTACATGCCCTAGACAATCACCCTGCTTCACAAATTCATCCAACACATTACACAGCCTTCCACAAGCATATCCAAGGTAGCACCAAGCCTGTGCGTTTCAATGACTTTTCATGATTTTTCCTTGGGGTAAATTCAGCTGGGGTTTACAGAGCAGCCTGGGCCCTTAAGACCCTCCCAGTCCACCAGAACCTGCAGGCAACTGCCTCCCTTTCAGAAACCAGACTCTGCACATTCTCAGCAAAAGCCCAGCCCAGCTTTCTCTCATTTTGTATCCACATCGCTCTCTCTCTCTTGGTGGATATCTAAGATCTTTGCTTACATACCACCTCTCTACTGTTGTAGGAAAAAAGGGTTATGGACTCAGATATTTTTGTTTATAGGGAGATATGACGGGGATCAAATCCCAGTCAGAAATCAATATCACCACACTTCATTCCTTAGTACATCCATTTTATGGGTTCTCTTTGACACATGAGTACATCACTGGACCCTGTCCCCACCATCACCATATAATCACCACCAACTCTCACATCTTTATGGAAATTGTTTTGGAGTCCATTAGAGAGGGGTCCTATACTTAAAAGTAAACTTCAAAAAGCTAATTATATGCATTTGAAGAATGACTTGAAACATATGGACCATAGTAAACAAGGCCAAATAAATATAAATAACTGGAAGTATTTGACAGGAAGTATTGATCTTGTTAGTGGTGAGGATGACATTGGAGTCGCCATGATGCTGGGCCAAGGAAGTAAAACGGCAAGAATCCTTTTTGTTAGCTGAGTTTACATATGAAATAACACTGTGTAGATGATGGAGGGGCTGCTTCCAGCATTCCCACCACATGCAGACCCCCAACCTGCACTTCGCACCTCCTTTTGCTGCTCTGGTCCCAATGCACACATCAGCTTCTACACCCTGTGTGACTGCTCCCTTCCTCACTGTGCCCCAGCTAACTGTGCATCTGCCCCCATCCGAATGAAGGCACACACAAGTGGACAATCATTGCTCACTTTGGAGCCTGCCTCCCACTTTGGGGCAGCCAACATGAGTAGGAGATTGCCTGTTTGCTCTCTGTACACTTCCATAAACCTGGTCCAGAAATATCTGCTGCCTGGGGAATGGTGTGGTAGATAAAAGGCCACCACCCTAATCCATCTCACATGACCACACACACCTGACAATACCAGCAAGACAATTGTAGTCAGAGAATGGCACTTTATTTTAAATTTTGATTTTTTTGCCATGATTTTCTACAGATTCTTCCATGATGGTGTCGTCTTCTTCAACAGTGACTAGAACCTTCTTGCCTATCAGCTGGAAGATGTCTTCAGGGGGATAGCCTTTTGGCTCTCCCACCTTCACAGTGAGCATGTCTAGTGTTAAAACGGTGCCTTCTGGAATTTTCACTTTGGCCACCACAGACTTACCAAGCTGTAGACAAAATGAAGACTCATTAACAGTCTCATAGAAGTAACTACCACGCGTTTGCTTTATACCCCAGTTCCCTGATGAGTCTTCAAAAGGTACCCTGACAGCAGAGATGCTATTTATTCACTCAATCCCCGTTCACCACGGTGACTAGAACAGTATCCCATATGGCAGGGACTTGGCAGAGGAGAGGCCTTTTCAATAAAGGGCTCAGGGTTCAAATCCCAGCTCAGTCAATTACAAAGGAAGTGATTTTAGACTAGCTTTTAGCTTCTCTGGAAAATGGGAAATAGTAGTGCCTATATCGTCTCGAGGAGTCCTGGTGTGGCACTGTAGGATTAGAATAAGCACTGGACTGTTAACCACAAGGTCAGCAGTTCAAAACCACCAATCACTCCTTGGAAACCCTATACAGGGTTGCTATGAGTCGACAACACTAAACAACAACATATCTTTATCAAACAACTGAAGATGGGGGTAGGGAGGGCAAAGAGAACCCAGGAGTCATCTCTAAGTTTGCTCCCAGCCACCTGAGCCTCCCCTGTAAGGAGTAACGTGATAGGTCACAGGCCCTTCTCCCAGTGCCTCCAGGAAACTGCCTGCCTGAAGTTTCTCAGGGCTCACTTCCTCCAACAGGCCTGACTCAACCCATCCCAGTGCCTTACAAGGCCCCAAACACCACCAGCTCCCCTCAAACCCTTACAACTTCTGGAATCTGGGAGTACTGGGGCCACAGGCCTCAGTGGCTGACTGGAAGATTCTGACATCACCCCAGAGGCCAGGGAAGCAGCTAAAGGTCACCTTAAGCAGAGTTTTTCCAGCTGGGAATCCTAGCCCAAAGAAACTCCGGAGGGCTGGAGCAACATCCTTTTACCATCTCACCGAACTGGGCTTGGATAGGGTTGGTAGTGACCCTGCCTCCCAGGTATGTCCACTGTGTCCCATATCAGAGCAGAGGCCGGGGGCAGAAGCTACCTTCTGGTTGCAGGTGATCTCACAGGACAGCATCTGCTTAGTTGGGGAGCCCAAGGCCTTCTCCACAAGGCGCACAGACCGCACCAACTCAGCCAGTTCTCCTGGATCCAGTGAGGCCGAGTGGTCACTCCCCTTCCAGGTCTTGTCCAAAGTGATGTGACGTTCTAACACCTTGGCCCCCAGAGCCACTGCAGCCACAGATATCACGATGCCTGTTTCATGTCCAGAATACCCTATGGGAATGTCAGGAAAGAGCTTCTGATATTCCTTTAAAAGGGAAAAAAAGGGAAAGATTAACTCCCATGGTGCTTCCTGCACACTCCAGAGTCAGGCAGATGGGGTCTGAGCACAGTGTAGCCACTTGCTCACTAACTGTGCCATTATGACAAGGTCCTGATGCCCTCAGAGCATCTGCGGAGACTAATACTGCCTCCAGGGGTTGTAGACGCACAAAAAGCGCTTGGCATACTGTGTCTACTACAACAAAACCAAAAAACCAAAGGCTATTATCTTTAGAAATACATTTTAAGAATGTTTTACACTGTATAAACTACCATGATTAACAACAGAACTAAAACCAAATCTAGGCTCATTCTAAAAGCAGCTGTCATGTTTGAGTACCCTACTGCTGACAGCAAGTGTGCTACCTGTACAAGTATTAAATACCATCGGTCATACAAACAACCCATCTTAAACCCGCATAAGTATTATCATCAATAATAGACAGCCCCATCAGTCTGTATTATTGGTGGAAATGCTGAATAATTCATCAGTCGGTTATCTATCATTCACTGAATGCAACTAAAGACATTCTATTCGAGTGAGTCTTATCCATGAGGGTCACCAGAGGCTTGAGAACAGTAGACAAATTCCAGGGGAATTAATACAAGATTAGGACACTTGGGTGGCAAAAGCCTCAGAAGTCAGGCTTTAAGGTGCGTGACAGACAAGAGTGCAGGTTGCTGGGTCAGGGACGTCAACTGGGACTAGAACCAGGGCTACGTCCTCCTAATCCTTTGTCTCCCTGTCTGAAGGCCAACTCTACTAGTTCCTCCCCATGGCACCGAAATGTAACTTAATCAGGGGAAAATGCATGAGGGGGCTTCAAAAGTTTGTGGATGAATGGAATGAAAAAATAAAGGAATATTTCCCAGATTTAAGTCCCCTTGTATATACGCAGTCATCATGCAAAAAGACTATAGCAGCATTAATGGGTGGGCTGGTCCCGGGATCAGGGAGGGATCTAAGCAAAATAACTCTTACCATGAAAGGGGACTATAATACACCTAGAAAGAAAATGGAAAAATCTGAGGTCACATAGACTAAATAGTTAATTATGGTCATCTCTCAGGGGTGGGCTGACAGGGGATGTTGATGTTCACTTGTTATGTGCCTTGGAGTCTGTTCTGACTCATAACCCTGTCCAGGCTTTCCGAGGCTGTAAATCTTTACTGGAGCAGAAAGCCTCATCTTTCTCCCACGAAACAGCTGGTAGTTTCGAATTGTTGACAGTGAGATTAGTAGCCCGATTCGTAACCACTACACTACCAGAGGTCCCTGATGTTCACTTACATGTATTTATTATATATGTTTCCATTATTTGAAGAAAATAACATGTTTAAATAAAAAAGTAACCAAGTAATGACTTAAGAGTTGTATGCAGAAAAGTGTATTGGGGCTAAGAGGGACCAAAAGTTTTAGGTTAAATATGAAGTCTTTTTTTTTTTGCAAAGGTTATAAAATTTTTAAGTTAAAATATAAAGACTGTGTAACAATATTTTCAAAAGAGACAAAAACAACAAATACCTTACATCATCATAGAAAACAACAATGCCAAATACACAGTGTACTAAAAAGGGGAGTATAAAAGGAAAACTGATTAACTGTAAGATCAACATTGTAAGTGCGCATGTACACATGTATTTCCCTATAGTGTCTTTTCTGTGATAATTACTTATGTAGATGTACAAGCATCAATCAAAAAGTACTGTTACTGGGGTTCCAGCTCATACATGCACGAGTTTATTCCAAACAAAATGTGTTAAGCATGTTCTGTGACAGTGGATGACTACAGACAAGTTCCCTCAGTAATACACTTGTCTTATTAGTCTTGTTGTGATGTTGGTAAGTACCATGGAGCCAGTTCTGACTCACAGCAACCCTAAATAGGGTTTCCAAGGGATGACTGGTGGGTTTGAACCACCGACCTTGTGGCTAGCAGTCTAGTGCTTATGTTACAGTGCCACACCAGAACTCCTCAGTCTTGTTAGGGTGCCTTAAAAAAAAAAAATAAAGGTCAATCAAATGCTGTTGTTGTAGGTAAGTGCCGTCAAGTCAGTTCTGACTCATAGTGACCCTGTATAGGGTTTCCGAGGAGCAGTTGGTGGGTTTGAACTGTCGGCCTTGTGATTCAAACTGATCCTGCAGTCCAGCATATTGCCAGGCCTATTCAATTCAAGGCAGAGAAAGTTAGGGTGACAGTTTAGTAAGATTCCAAGGGGTATTTTGATAGATTCTCTCAAAGGATACAGGGTGTATTAGAAAGAAGTTGTAAGAAAATAGAAACTATATTATTGAGAACAAGGCCAAGCAAGTTGTACCAAGGAACTTTTTTCCCATCATGACAATGCACCTGCTCGTTCTGTGGGGTTAGAAAGGGCTATCCTACAAGGATTTCATTGGGAAACCTTACCCCATCCCATCACTACAGCCCTGATCTTACCCCTTCAAAAAGACTTCCTTTCACCCTCCAAACTCAAAAAAGGAACACAAATTGAATCCTTTCAGGACGCCAAAAGGGTGCCCAAACTGCTGTTTTGATATGCTGCAGATCAAAGTGAACACAGAATTCTTTGGGGAAAGGTTAAAGAGATGGAAGCGCTGCCTTCCGAAGTAAACAGACCTCCAAAGTATACAGATCTCGATGAAGCCTAAGCCGAGAAACTATAACTTCACAATTTGATATTTCTGTTTAATAAAGGTTTTTAAGATTTTGTAGCAATACTTTTTGGGTTACCCTCATATATGTGTGTATAAATATATAGGCATTCTGGTGGCACAGTAGTTAAGGGCTAAGCAACCAACAAAAAAAGTCAGCAGCGATTCAAATTCACCAACTACACCATGCTAGAAAGATATGAGTCTGCTTCCATAAAGATTATAACCTTGGACTTTAGGCAAGAAGATGGACGAGGCAGACACACTACCCTCTACAACAAAGATAGGAAAGACCAAATGAAACAGACACAGATGAAAATTCTGAAACTTTGAATGTCTTATGAAAAGTTAGAGAAGTAGCTTGAGTGCTTGCTAAGAAAAGTGGAGCAGGGATGGCAAGAGAGGGAGACTGACTCAGGGGCGGCGTGACCATCTTTGGTAACGGAGGAGTCTTGGAAAAGCAGATTCATACAGGTGACCGGAAAGGTGTGATTCCTTTTTCCCCACTCTTCCCTGGTAACCAAAAGTGTGGCCAGCTCCCACCCTCAGATACCCTAAGCGAAGACCCTGCTCTCCAGGAGTGCAAAGTACCGAGGGTTGGAAGCCATGCCAGTGTGAGCTGGGGGTTGGTTGCACCACTTCCATGTGCCACTTTTGCATCTGGATTCAGGCAGGATCAGTTCTAGACCTACAGAACCTGCAGCGTCACCAAAGCAACATTAAACAAGTCACCCTGCCCCCAGGTGTCCTGTGGTCCTAACATATACTGAAACCAGCTCCATCAAGGACCTCCAGAAACTACTTTCGGACTGAGTGCCCTAAACAAAGACAACACCGAGGCCTACTGGAACTCCACCTAAGGCCCAAAACTCGGCTGTCACATCCCTCCCACATCCACCTTGTGAGCACCTTGGCTTGCAGGAACCCCCAGAGTTTTCTCTTCTTCGAGTCAACTAGCTGCCCTGATTTTTTGTTTCAGTGTCTAGTTTTTTCCTTTTGTTGTTTCATTGTTTTTGCTTGTTTATTCTTTTTCTTTCTTCTCTTTCCACCCCCTTGAATTTTATCCTTTAAAAACATCTTTGCTTTTATTTTATCCTTTAAAAACATCTTTTCTTCTGTATCTCATTTCATCTCCTTCCTCCCCCTTTTGATCTTTCTTTAATACTCTCTATACTCTCTAATCTGCTTTTTAAGGAGCTCTGGTAGCATAGTGGTTACGAATCGGGCTGTGAATCTCACGGTCAGCAGTTTGAAACTACCAGCTGTTCCATGGGAGAAAGATGAGGCTTTCTGCTCCCGTAAAGATTTACAGCCTCAGAAACCCATACAGGGTCGCTATGAGTCGGAACCAACTCCAGTGCACATAACAACAACAACAGTCTGCTTTTTCATCTTCCTCTCCCTAGTTTTTTCCAAGTTAACATTTTTTTCCTGTTATTTCCTCTTATTTTTCTCTTCCATAGCTCCATTTTCTTTTCCCTCTTTATTTATTTTTAAGTGTTTTTAAAATTTCTTCCTTTTAATTTTTTCTCTTATTTATCTCTCCTACAGATCCATTTTCCTGTCCTTCTTTTGTCTTTATAGTTATTATACTCTTTTTTCCTATTTGATGCCTGTTTTTATTTCTTTTATTACTTATTCTTTTCATTGTTGATTCCTTGTTTGTTTATTGTTTTGTTTTCTTGTATGTGTGTAGAAGGGGATTTTTTCTTTGCCACTCGACAGAAGACAGCAACCATATCGTCAAGCCACAACTGTCCCGTCTATGTCTCCACCCACTGGAGTCAATAGCAGCTCTCATACCATCTGATCAATGATAGACAGCAGCCAACACCAATCAAACCCACCCTGAACCGAGGTGCACGAATGACCAACGAGAACAGTGTGCATGCTTCTGTTCTCTAACAACACCCACAGGAGACAGGTGGTGAACACATTAAGAACACATCAACATACATTCATCAATTAAATACAAATATAACACCACATTGCCCCGGAGACAAAAGGCAATTTTAGCTCACACTAAGAAATAAGAGAGAATGGCTCAAACAAATGACCAAGACGCAGAGCCAAAAAACGTTTCTGAGGAAAAAAAGGTAATGGAATTAACTGAAGAATATTTCAAAAGAGTGATATTTAGGACCTTCAAAGGATTGACAGAAAGATCGAGGAAAGCAAGAAGACATAAAACACTTCAGAAGAATTCAGGGAAGCACTACAAGAACAGACAAAATAAACACAAATTTTGAAACAATGCAAAACCTGCTGTTAGAAATCCAGATTAATTCTATGATTTCAGAAAAAGAGCAAAGGAGTAAGTGTGAAGCAATGGAAGCCTGAATTAGTGAGCTGGAAGATCAATCTGTCAATACTAGTATGCCAGAAGAACAATCAGAAAAAAGAATGAAAAAATCCGAAGGACACCTAAGTTATGTGGGACAACATAAGTGAGTTGAAAAGGAACAACTTAATGGTAACTGTAATCCCAGAACAGGAAGAGGCCATAAAAAACACAGAGAAAACTGTCAGAAAGTTGTTAGAAGAAAACTTTCCTAACATCATGAAAGACTAGAAGATAAGCATAAAAAAAGCTGAACTAATCCCAAATAGGATATATCTCCGAAGAAAATCACCAAGACATAACCAAACTTTCCAAATCCAAAGACAAGAAAAGAATTCTAAGAGCAGTTCAGGAAAAACGAAATATTATCTACAAAGAAGGTAGGCTCTGCTTCCTCCATAAACCATGCAGGCAAGAAAGCAATGGGATGACATATACAAAACTCTGAAAGAGAAAAATTGACAACCAAGAGTCATATACCCAACAAAGCTGTCCCTTTAAATATGACAGTGAAATTAGGACATTTCCTGATAAACAGAAATAAAGGAATTTGTAATCATCACAGACCAACTTTACAAAAAATGATAAAGGGGTTTTTTGGACTGAGAAGAGCAGCAGTCAACAACCTGAGATTACCATACATGTTCACAACACCTAGAACTCAATTCAGATACAGAAGTATTTAAAGTAAAACAAACCTATAAGACTAAAAATGGAGAACCAGGGATATCCGTTTATAATGAAGCCAAATACAAAGCAAAAAGAGGAAATAGTGTAGATATAGAATTTCCAAGTGGCAAGAAGTCAAGTAGATTTCAAGATAAAACAGACTTCTAAACAAGGAAAAAATTAAAGGGTAGCCTTGAGAAAATTAATGTAACTGCGCATCAAAATTAAGAGGAAAATTAAAAGATTTAATAAACAACAATACAACATAAATGAAAATGAAAAAAAAAACCCCACAAACAAAACGAACTCAGTGCAGAAAATAATGTGGAACAAAAAAGCCAGTAACACCACAAAAAAACACACAGCAAAACTGCAGCAATCACTTCACACCTATAGATAATTATGTTGTTGTGTTGTTAAGTGCTGTCGTGTCAGTTCTGACCCATAGCGACCCTGCATAGGGTTTCCAAGGAGTGACTGGTGAGCTTGAACCACCGACCTTGCAGTTCAAAATGGCTTTGCAGTCTGGTGCATTAACCCACAACGCCACACCAGAGCTCCTGTATTATACTGAATGTAAATGGATTAAAAGTACCAGTCAAGTGACTCAGCAGGATCCTTCATTATGTTGTCTACAAGAAACACATCAAAAAGATGGAGACAGCCTAAATGCCCATCAGCAGAAAAATGGGTTTTGGTACATACACACAATGGAATACTTAGCAATGATGAAGAACAACAATGAATGTGCAAAACACCTAATATGGATGAACCTAGAGGGCATTATGCTGAGTAAATGAGTCAATCCACAAAAAGACAAATATTCTATCAGACCAGTATTATGAAAAGGTTTCTTATTAAAAGAAACAATCGATGATTATTGGGGAAAGGGAAGGAAAAGTTATTCACAAGCTAGAGGGTAGACACATATTATTAACATGGGTGACAGGGTGGGCAATATACAACAAGAGGGAAGTGAGAGGCAAGATGAAGGCAGTGAGAGACATAGGGAGGAATGCAACAGGTAAAGTGAATAGAGGTAAATACTGTTAACTTTTGGTACTTGGAGGGGATTGCCGCCACATAATGCAACAAGGCGTATGATTTGTTGAAAGTAAAACTGATGATCTGCTCTATAAACCTTACCTCAATACACAACAAAAACTTCTTAGAAAAAGATTATAGCCTTGGAAACCCTATGAGCAATTTCTACTGTGTTCTACAGGTTCACTAGGATTCAGAATTTATTGTACAGTAACAGGTTTGGTTTTTTGTTTTATATATGTATATAACCATTTGTTTCTCCTAATTAAGTTACATTTTAGGTACCACCAGAAGAACTAACAGCGTTGGCCTAAAGACAATGGAAGACAATGGATTACAAGGACATAGGCCAGGTTCTAGTGCCAGCTTTGCCACTTACTTGCTGAGGGATCTCATGCAAGTAATTCTCTTTCCCTTTAGAACTGGCCTTCACCATCTGTAAAATGATAGAGTTGGAATAGATGGGAAAATCTTGGGAGAGAGAAAGCTTATGGAAGGCTGTCACTGTAAGCAATTTGAGCCTCAGGGATGCTTAGAACTGCAGGTAGAAAGTAACAGCCAGCATATAACATATAGCAGAGAAACCCAGAGCTCCAAGGTCTCCGACAGAAAAAGACAGACAAGTACTAAGAAAGGATATGAGCCAGCAATTTACAGAAGACAAACCTCTGACGGTCAGTAAGTGGTAAAGAAAATGTATACAAAGATAATTATGAGGACTAGAACTTAAACTTTATTATGGTAGAAATTAAGATTGGCTTTTTAAAAATTAAATTTGTAGTCACCCTGTTTAGAATGTTCCTACTTCCTTAACTACAGAGTTAGTAAATCTGATTCTGAAAAAGACCACTGGCATGGACTGAATTGTGTACCCTTAAAATGATTAAATTGAAGTTCTAACCCCTGACCTATGAAGGGGATCCTGTTGGAAAAGAGTCTTTGAAGCTATGAACAGTGAGGTTAACACAAGGCCACACTGGACTTGGATGGGTTCTAAGCCTATATAGGAGTCCTGGTTTGGTTAATACGCTGGACTGCGAGGTCGGCTGGAACTGTAAAGTTGGCGGTTCAAGCTCACCAGCCACTCCTAAGAAACCCTATACAGAGTCATTATGAGTCGGAAACAACTCGACAACATCTAATAACAACAACAACAACAAGCCTATATGACTGATACCTTTATAAAAGAGAAGAAGTAACAGAGGCAAGGGGACAGGGAAAGGATGCAGCTGCAAGCCAAGAACCCGGAGCTACCAAAAACAGTCACTCTCTCGGACCCCTCAGCAAGAATCTCCATGGCCAACACCCTGATTGGGACTTCTGGCTTCTAAAACTGTAAGATACTAAGTCTCTGTCCTTCCAAGTCCCCCGGTTTGTGGTGTTTTGTTACAGCAGCCCTGGGAAACGAATACAGTTGTCCAAGGATGTTCATCTTCTGAAAGATGTCATGCTTGGTTAGAATTTGGGTTATAACAACGGCTACAGCTTCCTCACAATAAGCCAAAGTCAAGTTGCTGTGCCTGATCAGATGACAACCATCACCCCATCCCACTCACCGAGATGACCCGCAGGTTGACGTCCTCAGCCTCAAGTGGGTATGCACTGGTGCACTGGAGGAAGCAGAAGTTGGGGTTGAGGGGTTTCACAATCTGGTAGACTTGCTTCATGGTGTCTATCGACTGCATCCCGCTGGAGATCACCATTGGACGACCTGAGTAAACCAAAAGCCAAGACCATTGCACTCACTTGAGGAGTTCTCTTATATACATTCCAGCTGTTTGTTTACAGGAACTCCACCTCCACAAGCATCTCTTGAACACTGTGCTAGCTGCTATGAGGAAACAGAGATGAGCTGGCTGGGTTTGCCCTCCGTATTTTATAAATGAAGGAGGCTATGAGAAAGATGTAGAGGTTATACAGTATGAAGGGTAAGCACTGACCACAGATTCAAGAGCTGGAGTGAGTGTGAGGCCCAGCGCTATCACTTCCTAGCTGCCAAGGACAGACAGAGTCCTGTCCTCTGGTTCTCAGATGCCTCTTCTGAGGTAAGATGCACATAAAGCATCGCAGCAATAATAATAACACGACTTGAACAGCTTCAAGGCTGTTAGGAGCATCGAATGAGATCATTCATGTTGCAAAACCACTTCAGAAACTTCAGTGCCCTGTCCAGACATTGGATATTATATCTACAGAACATTTTGCAAAAGCAAAGCTTCCTCTGAGAAGTTTTATAAGATACTGTTCTATCTTTGGTTTCATTCAAGTTGGCACATTAAAAAAGTGAATACATTCTGATTTTTAAAAGAGGTTTCTAAAGTCAGTCTTTGTGAGACCTCCCTCAAAGGGGGTCATTACCAAAGGAGTAAAAGTAAAATATGACTCTCTTGGATTTTCTTACAAAAATGAAATAAACACTTACCTTTTTTGGCTGTCTTTTCCAGATAAGGAAAATTGTTAGTGTCTCCAGATCCAACTTTGAAAAATGGAACATTCAGTTCATGCAGGAACTCAACTGCCATCTACAAAGATCCAAGAGGGAGCTCCTAGTCACCATGGTGCAAAGACACTGTTCTCAGGGCAAGAGATAAGGTACAGGCAAATACCAAGACCCCTCCTCCTCCCAGCCTAGAGACTGTCCCAACAACTTGACACAGGCAGAGATTTGTTATCAGTCATTTCCATTCAAATCAGAGCATTCCTTCATTCATATCCACCCATTCATTTGTCCAACAAACACTTAGTATCAACCAGCACTGGCTACTTGAGTCAGACGCCTGGCCAGACCCTTCCTCTCTGGGGCCCAGGGCCCAGTGAAGAAGCACAGAAGGGTTATGACCTATCCTTGGCCCAGAAAACCAGGCAATGCGAAAGTGGACCTATCTCAAAGGCCTTACCCTTTACTAGGGGCCAAACAGAAGGGAAAAGAGGCCATTTCAATTCTTACCAAAAATCGGGGAGTAGAAGGGAATGAGGCATTTATGGCCCTGCCCTGATACAGTCTGACCTTAGCTGGCATGGTTCAGACCTCTAACTACACTGTCCACCACAAAAGGAACCTCAGTCACTTTTTCTAACACAACACATCACAGCTTGAGGTTAGTGTCATTCAAAAACCTCAGCAAACACTTGCTGAAGGAATCAGGGTACAACTGAGAAGAGTAACATCTCGGCTTATAGTCAAGTTACAAGACCCCAAAAATGTACCTCTTCTTAAAAAAAATCTTAAATGAATGACAGAAAAGGGGGGGGGGGACAATCAATAAGTCTGGATGTTTCCAAATGGCTCAGCACTAGCCTGAAATGTTGCCTGAGTTTCAGAAAAACATTTGGAAGACCTGAGACTCTAAGCCAATCTTTCTAGCACTTTACTAAGAGCTCAAGGATCTACCTGGTGGAAGGGAAATGCAAATTCTTTCAGCGTGGAGGCTTCCCAGAGAGCCTGCATTTCTAACAAACACCAGGGTGAGGCTGAAGTTGCTGGTTAGAGAATCCTACTCAGAGTTGAAAGGAGCTGCCGCGCAGGAAAAGCACGGGATTGGGGGGGGGGGGGGGGCAGGTGGAGCCAGTATGAGAAGACAAGACTGCTCTGCTGTCAGGCTCTTTGATTCAAGCCAGGGCTGAGAGAGCTTCCGTCCATCGTCCGCCTCAACTGAGAAGCTGTCCCCATCACTGTGACTGCACTAGGAACATGGAACGTTCCTCATATGCAAATCCTCTTGAAAAAATACAAAAACACAGAGGGGATTGCAGTCAATGTAATGAAACCAAGTATGTGATTTGTCGAATGTAAAATGATGATCTTCTCTATAAATCTTCACTCAATTCACAATAAAAAAAAAAATTAAAAACAAACACACACAGAAGGCTCAGAGCTGCTGGAGAGACCTGAGGCAGCCAGTGAACAGTTCAGTTCAAAGGCAGTGCCCACCCTCCCCGGTGGGACCAAGAGACACTGCCCAGTGTGGCTGGGCACCACTCACCTGCACCCGTGCTGAACCTGCACCTTAATACTTGCTCCCTCCTCCTGAATACTTACTTCTCCCTTCCATAGATTTGTTTGTCTTACTATCTTACCCTCCCCCTTACTATAAAGGGGCTTCAAAGAGTTCATAAAAAAACGGAATTGAAAGATGATGGAACTTTTACATAAACATTTTGAAGTCCCCGCATATGTCTCTCACACTGTTAACTAGCCCTAAAATGGAACTGGAAACGTTTGTTGCTAATATAATACACCAAACAGGAGTGCCGGCAGAGGTGATTCACACTGGGGACAGGTACGGTGCGATTCCTTCTGGGTGAGTATGTTCCCTGATGAACAATGGGTGGCCAGCTCCCACACTCATCCAGCCCCAGCACACATCCTGCTCTCTGTGAGGCAGAAACCTGCTGTGCTGCTTTGGTGTCTGGATTCAGGTGGGCTCAGCTCCAGACCCACAGAACCACCATGAAACAAGTCACCCTACCCCATGCTACCCTGTGGTCCTAACAGACACTGAAACCAGCTCCATCAGGGGCTCCCACGAACTACTCTGGATTGAGTGTCCTGAACACAGATGTAACACTGAGGCCAATAGGAACTCCACCTAGGGCCAGGAACTCTGCTGTCCCCTCCCTCCCACACTCACCTGGGGAGCTCCTTAGCATGCAGGTGCCCCTTAGAATTTTCTCCTCTCCAGGTCCAACAGCTGCACTGTTGTTTTGTTATTGTTGTTGTTTTGAGGGTTGGTTTTTGTGTTTTATTGTTTTTGTTTATTTGTTCTTTTTCCTCATACTACTTCTTTCCATTCCCTTGAGTTTTATCTTTTCTATCTCTACTTTTGTCTTTTCCTTCTATTCTTCAGTTTCTCATTTCCCCTCTTCTCTTTTTCCCCCTTTTGATCTTTATTTACTGCTTTCTTACATCCTCTTTTCATCTTCCCTCTCCCACGTTTATCTAAGTATTTTTGTTTTAATCTATTCCTTTTATTTCTTCTCTTCTATACCTCCGTTTCCCTGTCCCTCTTTTGTATTTACACTTACATTCTTTTTTCTTGCTGCTGCCTGTTTTTGGCTTTTTTCCCTTCATTATTTTCTGTGTTCATTGTTGGTTCCTTTTTTGTTTATTCTGTTTTGTTTTATTGTGTGTGTGTGAGGGGCTTTCTTTTTCCCACCCCACATGAGACAGCAATCATGCCCATATAGCCCAACCACAATCGTATCTCTGTAGCTCCACCCCCTGGGCAAGGGCCAATACCAGCTCCTATACCACCTGATCAATGATAGACAGCAGCCAACACCAGGCAAACTGACCCTAAACTGAGGTACAGGAACACCATACAAGAAGGGTGTACACTCTTTTTTAACTACAACTACAGTAGACAGTTGGTAACAGCCTAAGAACATACCAACATACAATCATCCATTAAATACAAATATAGCACCGCAATTGCCCCAGAGATAACAGGCAATTTTAACTCACACTAACAAACAAGAGAGAATGGCTCAAGCAAATGACCAAGACACAGAGGAAGAAAAGGTAATGGAACTAACTGAAAAATATTTCAAAAGAATGATATTTAGGTACCTTCAAAGAACTGGCAGATTGAGGAAAGCAAGGAGAACACATAATACACTTGAGAAGAATTCAGGGAAGCACTATAAGGACAGACAGACAAAATAAATGCAAATTTTGAAACAATACAAAACCTGTCATTAGAAATCCAGAAGATTAATCCTAAGATTTCAGAAATGGGTAATACCTTGAAAGGACACAGGAATAGATTTGAAACAATAGAAGCTTGAATTAGTGAGCTTGAAGATAAATCTCTCAATACTAGTATGCCAAGAGAACAATCAGAATAAAGAATGAAAAATCCAAAGAAAGTGTAGGACACCAGGAAGAGGAACAACTTAAGGGTGATCACAATTCCAGAACAGGAAGATACCACAAAAAGCAGAGAAAATTGTTGAAGAGATGTTGAAGAAAACATCCCTAGCATCATGCAAGACAAGAAGATAAGCATACAAGAAGCTGAACGGACCATCAAACAGAGACTCAAACTTTTCAAAACCAAAGACAAGGAAAATTTCATGAGAGCAGGTCAGGAAAAATGAAGTTACCTACAAAGCAGGGCCAGTAAGACTTAAGATCTGATTTTTCAGCAAAACCCACAAAAGTGAGAAGGCAATGGAACATCAACAACTGTTAACTGATGGTACATGGAGGGGACTGTAATCACTGTAATTAAGCAAAATGTGTGATTTATTTATTAGATGTAAAACTACACTTACTTCACACACACACACACACACACACACACACAAAGTGTGTACACCTAGATATAGAATATTTAAAGAAACAATGGCTTCCCAGTTTGATTATTTTATAAAACACACAAACAAAGGAATGCATTGGATTTATCATCCACAGTTTGCCTTCAAGATATATTATGCCTCTTAAGATATAAGCCCCGGGAGAACAAACAAGATGGTGCATTGGGTGGATGTATAGCAGAGAGCTCAGCTAACAACAACACAGAATACCCGAGCAAGCAGGCTCAGGGG
>NW_006408571.1:16955025-16984004 GCF_000296735.1 Chrysochloris asiatica | reverse complement strand
AAAAAAAAAAAAAAAAAAAAGGCAATGGGATGACAGTACAAAAACTACCAAGCAAGTAATTATATACCCAGCAAAGCTGTCCCTGAATATGGTGAAATTGGGACATTGCCTGATATGTAGAAACTGAAGGAATTTGTAATGACCAGACCAACTTCACAAAAAATGCTAAACAGTGGTCTTTGTACTGAGAACCAACAGCAGCAGACAGCAACTGGAGATTACCATACATGACCCCACCACCCAGAACTCAACCCAGATACAGAAGTATTTAAAGTAAAACAAACCTACAAGACTGAAACTGTCATTGTTGTTGTTGTTAAGTGCTGCTAAATCAGTTCTGACTCAGCAACCCTATATAGGGTTTCCAAGGAGCAGCTGGTGACTCTGCACCGACAACCTTGTGGTTCAAACCGACCTTGCAGTCCAGTGCTTTATCCCACAGCGCCCAGAAATATCAATTTATAATGAAGTCAACTACAAAGCAAAATGAGGGAATATTGTAGACACAGAACTTCCAAATGGCAAAGAAGTCAGGTAGAGTTCAAGATAAAACAGACTGTTTTAAGTAGGGAAAAATGTTGATAAACTACAGGGTAACCTACAATTTACCATGAAAAGTAATACACTTTCACATCAAAATTTTTAAAAAGAGGAAAATCAGAAAGATTTAGTAACTATTAACACAACAGAAATGGAAATGAAAAGAAAACCGACAAATAAAATGAACTCAGCTCAGAAAACAAAAGAAACCAACAGCACCTCCAAAAAACACGCAAACACACAACAAAATGATAGCAATGAATTCACGGCACTACAGGATAATGCACTGGGCCGCAAGGTTGGTTTGAACCACAAGGTTGTCAGTTCAAACCCACGAGCTGCTCCTCAGAAACCCTATTCAGGTCGCTATTTGCCAGAACACACTCGTTGGCACTTAACAACATCATCATCAATAATTACACTGAATGTAAACAGATTTAATGCATCAGTCAAGAGGCAGAACAGAACAGATTAGAAAACAGGACGTCATAAAAAAACAAAAACCCAATACTCTTCATTATGCAATCTATAAGAGACACATCAAAAAGGCAGAGACAGACTAAAGGCACATCAACAGATGAACGATTAAACTCACTTTGGTACATACACATAGTGTAATACTCCTCAACACTGAATAATAATGATGAATCTGCAAAACACCTCACAACATGGAAGAACTTGGAGGATATTATGTTGAGAGAAATAGTCAATTACAAAAAGGATAAATATTACTGAGACCAATGTTATGAAAAGTTAAGAAAAGGGAAAATTATTCACAGGCTAGAGGTTAATATGGGTGACAAGGCAGGCAATGTGCAACAAGAGGAAGGCTGGCAGAAGCAAGATGAGGGTAGGAGACACAGGGAAGACTGCAGGAGTTAAAGGGAACAGAGGTAAATACTGTTAACTGATGATACATGGAGGGGGTTGCAACCATTGTAATGAAGCAAAGCATATGATTTGCTGAATGAATGTAAAACTGATGACCTGCTCTATAAACTTTCACTCAATACACAATAAAATGTATAAAGAAAAGAAAAAAGAATCGACTATAGGTATTGAACAAATTCTCATTTTCCACCCTTCTCACACTACCTGGTAGATAAAGAGAGTACTTTCTATGTACAGAGGGGGAGAAGTCCCATAATACTATGTATTTCATCTACAGTGTTTAACGTGTGGGAGAGTGGTTCAGGAAGCTCACAAGTGCCCTCAAGGGACAGCTGGAGGAGCTTCCTGAGAGGTGCAGAGTGAGTAGGGGGCCCTGAGGGGCCAAATGAGAAAAACTTCACAAATGCTTCAGTACAAAGGTTGTAAAATCTGCATGGAATTTAGTCATTTTCAAGTGAGGAAGGGAAAGGGCATATTCCTGCTCTGGTAAGGACAGTTTCTCTCCATTTTGCAGTTCTCCAGGGGAACTGTGGAATCCTGGTGTGGCGCTGTTGGCTAAGCACTGAACCGAAAGGTCGTTTTCAACTGCAAGCTCGGTGGTTCAAACTCACCAGCTGCTCCCAAGAAACCCTATCTATACAGAGTAGTTATCAGTCAAAATCGACCCAAAGGCACGCATCAACAGCAGCAGTAACCAGGGGAAGTGCCCCCACCTGGTGGCCATTTAGAAAACTGCCGTTTAATCGCCCTGCACAGGTGTCAGCTTCAGTAATCCAGATTCTACCCTTCAATCCTGACGCGGCATCATTGTGCCCCCAGACCCTCAAGTATGGTGAGAGGGATTCCTTGGCTTCGCCTAGCCCTGCCCACCTGCTGTCCCGTCCCTTCTTAATCTGGGAATACAATACAGATGCACAACCTCATGATTTCTCCCTCTCCCCCACTCCTCACCCAAGGGACAGAGCACTTTGGAGTATCTGAAAGGAGCTCAACCAAGTATGACCCTCTTTGGACACCAAACTAGGTTAAACACACAGAAAGGGTCCCACCAACCAACTCGTTTGGGTGAAACACTAATGCCACAGCACCCTTGTAGAGGGCCCCAGTACATAAACTGGTCTCATGTCTTTACCTGGGAGTGTGGTAGCTCTGTAAGATCAGAACTGGACAGCAAACCATAAGGTCGGCAGTTGGAGCCCACCAGTCACTCCACAGGAGAACCATCAGGCTTTCTGCTCCCACACAAGTGACTCAACAGCACTTAACAACAACAAATGTCTTTAACTCAGTATTTCCCAAATTAAGGGCACGGGGAACTTTACTGATCTTAAATTAATCAATGAGAATACACAATGTGTACCCTCCCCTTCAATACTGTGTCCTGTGAGAAACTGGGAACCGGCCATTCTAAGGATAACAGAAAACAAACTGGTGAAGTTGGGGGTTTTCTAACTTTTGGATCCTGTAGGAAAGGGCAAAGTGCAAAGAAGTGTTTGCTGATGATTCTGGGAGAACTAGGGCTGCTGAAGAGCTGCCTCAGAGTGAAGAAAGGATCTGTAAATATTTAGGACAGACCCAACAGAGGGCCTGTCCTCAGACTGTGGTCCTGTCAGGAGCCCAGGAAGGTGGGATGGCAGGGGAAGGAAGAGGAAAGGCAAGACGAGGCACTGCAGAGGCAGGCACCTGGACAGGCCATTTGTGTGAGGGAAGACGCCATTTATAGGCCATCTCTAGGGTCACAGCCACCTCTGTGTTCTCAGTAGAACTCTCCACTAAGACTCATGCAGCTACATTCGATGCGAGCCCATATGCCTTTTGGCCAGGTGTCTGCCCTGAGAGAAGTTAAGGTGTGGCTGAATTTTATCTGCCTTGATAAAATTCTGTCACACTTTAAATTGTCCCCAGCATACAGAGAGCACCCCAGAAGAGTAAGCACAGTACAGAAATTGGCCCTCAATAAATGTCTACTGTCTATAAGGAAGTTAGGACTGCTAAATATTCAGAGCCACTTGCACCCGGAACAAGGGCCTAACCCACTCAAATAGCCCTGTGGTAGACAGGAAATGCTGGTTCAGCAAAGACACCTGCCCAACAAAGTAAATTAACTCCTTTTGTAGCAGCCCTAGTTCTCCAGAAAGAGTGTACTTTCCAGGTATCCCTGGATGGTGCAAATGGTTAAGTGCTGGGCTAATAACTGAAAACTTCACAATTTGAATCCACCTAGAGGTGGCTTCCAAAAGATCACAGCCACTGAAAACACTTCAGAGAGCAGTTCTACTCTGAAACACACGGGGTGGCAATGAGCCAGAATCAACTGGATGAGCAAGTAGCTTCCATAGAAAATCTATATTTTCCCCTCACTGCCTACACCCACCCTGTGATGTGGCGCTGCAGGATAATGCATTGGACCATAAAGTCAGTTTGAATTGCAAAGTCGGCAGTTCAAACCCACCAGCTGCTCCTTTGAAACCTTATACTGAGTCCATGGTACTAACAACAAAACATACGTCTCAGGCCAGTCAGGAGGCAGCTGGGAGCAAACAGCATTCCTAGGACAGAGGTGCCTGCTGGCCCAAATGATCTGAAGCAGAAAATGGTTCTATGTAATGATCATAGCTCTCATCTGGTGGACGCTGACCTTGCCTTTTCCTTGCACCCTACAAGCTTACCTCACTGTGGGGCCTTGTAGGGTGGGCACTTTTATTTTTCCATTTTATAGACAGGGCAACTAAGACTCAAAGCAGTTCTGTGCAGAGCAGAGCCCACACAGTGAACGTCAGCAGCAGGGAGACCCTGGGGCTCCAGCTTCTGTTTTGATCACCAAACAGGACTTCCTGGAGAGTCTGAGGGAAAACAAAACTAGGAATGGGTTCCAGCAGAAAAGTAGCCCCCAACTAGCCAGCACCCAGACACTCCCCAACCTCCCAGCTGCTCCTTCTTAACTTGAAACCACCTGGGAAGGAACAGCCCAAAGAAGTGCCTTCCTAAGCTGAACTTGTGGTTTGCAGTCCCGTGCTTATCCTATAGTGCCACACCATACAATAACACAGTAACACAGTAATGTGTTGTTGTTTGGTGTTAAGTGCCGTCGAGTATGTTCTGGCCCACAGAGACCCTGTATAGTGTTTCTGAGGAGCAGATGGTGAGCTTGAACCACCAACCTTGAGGTTCAGACTGACCTTGCAGTCCAGCGCAGTAACCCACAGCGCCACACCAGGACTCCCTATAATCATATGTTGTTGTTGTTAAATGCCGTTGAGTCATTTCTAACCCATAGTGACCCTGTATAGGGTTTCCAAGGAGCAGCTGGTGAGCTTGAACCACCATAAGTAATATAGTAAAGATAAAATATATTACTGTATGTGAAGATGCTTTATAAACTACAGTATATAATTTAAAAGCTGTTGTTAGTTGTCAATGGCAATCCCATGTGAGCAGAGTAGAAGTGTTCCATAGAGTTTTCAAGGTTGTGACCTTTCAGAAGCTAATACCAGGCCTGTCTTCCAAGGCACCTCTGGGTGGGTTTGAACCACTGACCTTTAGGTAGGAGTTGAGCAGTTATCTGTTTGCACCACCCAAGGACTTAATTTAGAGGGAATTATCATTATTTACTATTAAGTACATAAATAGATCTGTGAATGCGTGAATTAAGCGTGTAACTATAACAGAATCAAAATTAAAATCAAAAACACACTTTATTTCTTAAATTCTGGTCCGGTGCTCATTTTACTGAGCTATAGTTAAGTGCCACCAAGTCAATTCTGACTTATAGAGACCCTGTGTAGGGTTTCCGAGGAGCAGGTGGTGTGTTTGAACAGCTGACCTTGTGGTTCACAGTCCAGTGCTGATCCTACAGTGCCACACCAGGAGTCCTTTACTGAGCTATAGAATTTGTAAATTTTCTTAACTCTTTAATTCATTATTTTTCAATAGTACAATGCAAAACAAAAAGAAGCAAGTACCCTAAGTTTTATATCATTATCTAATTATTTATGACACTGTAAGCTAAGCACTGGACTACAAGTTCAGTTTTAACCATAAGGTCGGCCATTCAAACTTACCAGCCACACCTCAGAAACCCTACACAGGGTCACTGTGAATTGGAAGGGACTCAACTGCACTTAACAAGAATGATTATTAAGCACAGAAGTAGATCTTATGTATGCTGTGAATTAAGCAATGAATTTGGCCTACAGAAACTAAAGGCTGAAATTACGACATTTCCAAGAGGCCAAGGTTCCTTGCCTCCCTCCTTTTTTGAATGACCAATGGCCTAGGATGAATTTGGACTTGTACTTTGGGGGTTGGAACCATGGCACAAAGGGTCAGGAACCAAGATAATGAACCAGGGTCTGCTCCAGGCAATCTAGATGACAAAAGAGTCCAAGTATTCCAAGAGATGTAAAAATATTCCTAGGTTTCATCTACTAATCCACTTCTGGGAGGCTAGTTTAAGAACCCAAAACACAGAAAAGCATGTTTCTCTCAGAATTAATTGGTGGTGGTAGTATGCTGTGGAGTCACTGTGAGTTCCAACTCACAGTGACCCTGTACAGGGTTTCCAAGGCTGTAAGTCTTTATGCGAGCAGAAAGCCTCATCTTTCTCCCATGGAACAACTGGCAGTTTCGAACTGCTGACTTTGAGATTAGCAGCCCGACTCATAACCACTATGCTACCAGAGCTCCTCAGCATTAATTATAAGCATAAAAATCTGAATGTAACCTCTATGGTCAAAAGTAGTGGAAGAGTTGGGCAAGTCATAATACATGCTTCAAAAGAAATACGACACCACTCTAACTTTAAGCACAAAAGCTTAAAGCTTATGGGGGTAAAAGCTTATGGTATAATGTTAACTGAAAAAAGCACAATAGAGAACTAACACAAATATTATGAGTAGGCAATAAAATATGCACATAAAGAGACTTTAGGGGGAAATACTTTAAAGAACTGCTACTGGGGATTATGGACCTGTGTTTTTCTTGTTGTTTTCCTATTTTTTAAACTTAAACAGTTCACTAAAAATAACGTTACTTTATTTTTACAATTTAAAAGTTTTCACACTTTTAAAAAAGAACACATGAAAGGATGGTGAAGGAGGCAGGTTGCAAAGTAGATGGGAACCAAGACCAGGCACCAGCTGGACTCTTCCAGGATGTTAACAGAGCCAAGCCTATTCAAACAAGACGTCACGCAAAAACTCCACCCTGACCATCCTATCCTGTGTACCTCTCCTTTCTGGGTAATGCCACTGCCACCCCACCCAGATCAGTTAAAGTCACTTAGCCAGGGGCACACTGTCAGAACTCTAGCTTCTGGCTCCTAGTCCAGATTGCTTTCTACTGGGACAAAGCCAGCCCAGTTAGGGCTTTCCACAAGCTTGAGGGATCCTGGGAGACTCCAGTGTGGCTGCCCGCCAAAGGCCAAAATAACTTGACTTTTAAACTAGGGTCCCATTCTCGCAAGCTGTCGCTCAGCTCCCCTTGGCCTTGCATTTAGTTTGACCCAGAAAGGTGACTAAGGGCAGCTACCTGCTGTCTCCTAAAGTGAAAAACAACAGAGCATCAGAGGGCTCACCTCATCCATGCCAGAGGCAGTGAAGAAGATCCCAATCTCTTCAGCGTATTTCTGCAGCTCCTTGTACTGGGCATGACTGAATTCCAGGTGACGTTTGTGCTCCCCGTACGTCTTTCCCCAGGAATGCTTCGAAGTATACGGCCTCTCCAAGGCTCGACGGTTAAACTTGTATTCCAGCTCACTCTTCTGGAACTTGGCACAATCAGCTCCACACTCCTAAAAACACACATTACGACTCCTTTCAATGACCCGGATTCTCAGAGCAAACAAATGCTGGGGCAATGGCTACAATGACATTATTTTGAAGGCCCCTGAATAGAAGAAACAAGAAAAGTCTGGAAAGAAATTCAAGACTGGGGATGAGGACTCCTATCTATTTTTTCCCTAAGATGCCAAAAAAAAAAAGGGGGGGGGGGCATTTTTTGCTTTGTTTTGTATTATAATACTGAAAAATAACAAATGAAAGCAGTAAGAAAATGTGTAAGTTCTATAACTCAGTAAAATGAACACTGGGCCAAAATTAAAGAAATAAAGTCATATTTTGGTTTTAAATCTGACTCTAACTCTCCGGGTCATCTTGAGTAAGTCACTTCCTGTCTCTGAACTCAGTTAATTCATTTATACCAACAGCAGTTTGGGCTCACTTGTAAACTGTCCTGAGTAACCCCTTCAGAGTCAGGTGAGAAACAATATGTAAACATTATGTAAACAATATGTAAAAGATTGAAACAAGACCTTTACCTCACACCTTATACAAAAACCAACTTAAAATGGATTAAGGACCTAAATGTGAATCCTAGAATTATGAAGGTCATCAATGAAAAACTCGGGACAAATGTGAGGGCACTAATTCAGGGAATACACAGACTACAAAACATTTTGAAAACCATACAAACAAAAGTAGACAAAATAGATGAGTGGGACATATTAAAGATTTTAAACTTCTGTGCATCAGAGTCAGGTGAGAAAGACAGACAGCCCTGTGCCTCTTATTTTGATTTCAACAATAGCAACTCTGCTTATAGCTATTTTACACTTGTGGGCTTGTTTTGTTTTTCTGCATGGCATTTATATATATATATATATTGGTTCTGGGACAAAAAGCAAACAAACATAACTTAGAAATGCCCCATCCTAGATGATCACTGGAGTCCCTGGGTGGTACAGATCGTTAATACATTCGCTGTTAGCTAAATGGCTCGAGGTTCAAGTCTCCGCAGAAGACCTTGGAAGAAAGGCCTGGTAACCTTTTCACTCACTGAAAACCCTATGGAACACCTAGTTCTACTCTGGCACACATGGGGGCGCCATGAGTTGGGGTCAACTCGATGGCAGCTGGTGTCTAGTGAATGTAATATCTGACTAAAAGAGCTCTGGTTTTGTGTTTATCTGTTGCCAGCCAGCCTCCAATCTCCCAAAAAGGTTTCAGAGAACTACTAACAGAAAGAGTAAGTGAAACTCCCTCAAGCCTCAGTCACTGCCATTTCTGTAGACACCAAGGTATTTCTGTTGTTGAAACCCTCTGGACTCCAGACATAGCAATCCTGAGAAGAATGGTGTTGCCCTCACTCCTGGAAGAGGCACCGGATGGCACTTTCAAGACTCGATGCTGGAAAGCAGATCACAGAACTGAAAGGAACCCTGGACAAGAGAGTTTTCATTGTCTAGATGAAGGTGTCAAAGCCCAGAGCGACCTGACCAAAATCACATTTTATCAGTCACTGGCAGAAACGGCAGATCCTCCTGGCCCAGGCCTGCAACCAGGACTCCTGCTAAGCCCAGACTCCAACAAATATATGAGGAGGCCTCCCAGAAGGGTACTTCTGGCTCCATGAACTTCTCACCTCCAGTCTCAGAAGAAAGGCTTAGCAGCCTACTTCCAAAAACCTCAGTCGCTGAAAACCTTAAGGAGCACACAGTTCTACTCTGACACACATGGGGTAGATTTACCCACAAGATGTTGAAAGCTTGTCTCCATCTGGACAAAAAGATAACAGTGAAATGGTAGAAACTGATCATAGTAAGAGCTCAAGGATTATTCTCAAGCTCTGAGAGCTAATGTAAATGGTCCTGCTGGGATTTTCACTTGTTTGCTGCCTGTTTGTTATTCCTCCCCCCTCCCCCACCTCCAACTGCTCCTATTTATAATGGACATACCTACCTAGCTGCAGTTCCACCACTGTACTCCGGAAGCAGATAACTTGTATTTCTAGATTTACAGCTAAAGAGGAATTTTGCCCCAGGTTGGAATTTGGGCTTGGAATACTTTGGGAATGATACAATTGGGTGAAAGTGTTTTGAATCTGATTAAAGACATGAATTTTGGGGATCCAAAGAATGGAATGTAATGGAACAAATGGTGTTCCCCCAAAAAATGTGTCAGCTTACCTGGGTCATGGGTCTCAGTGGTTCAGCAGTCATGTTAAAAACATGATGTGGGCTGATGTGATAAACCAGTAACAAGATTAAGGATGAAAAGCATTTGTCTTACAGGAGATAAAAGGAGAGAGAAGTGGAAAGAGATTGAGGGGACCTACTACGACGAAGAAATTAAAACCAGTAGTGGAGTGTCTCCTTTGGACCTGGGACCCTTACACTGATTCAAGGTAAGACTGATGCTAAGACACATGGAGATCCCCAAGGAACGCCAGGCCTTAGAGGTGTTGAAAGGAGACAAGGACCTTTCTCCAGAAAAACTTTTCCCCTAGGGCCAATGCTCTGGATTAGGACTTCTGTGTCCTAAACTGTGAGAGAATAAATTTCTGTCTGTTAAAGACAAATATGTTGTTGTTAAGTGACATCGAATCATTTTCAACTCACAGCAACCCTATAAAGGAGCTCTGGTAGGGAAGTGGTTATGAGTCGGGCTGCTAACCTCAAGGTCAGCAATTCAAAACTACCAGTTGTTCCATGGAAGAACAATGAGGCTTTCTGCTCCTGTAAAGATTTACAGCCTCAGAAACCATCAGAACTGACTCACTTAGTGACTTGGTGGTAGTGTGCCACCAAGTTCGTTCTAACTCACAGCGACCCTGTATAGGGTTTCCGAGGCTATAAATTTTTATAGGAGCAGAAAGCCTCATCTTTCTCCCAGGGAACTGCTGGTAGGTTCGAACTGCTGACCTTGTAGTTAACAGCCTAGCTCGTAACCCACTATGCTACCAGATAGACAGATTGATAGATTGATGTTGCTCAAAATTAAAAACAAGAAAATTTTATCTAAAACTCATACTAATATAAAGCAATGAAAACAGAGGCCTTCAATAAAAGCCATTTGCCCAAGACTGCGGTTAGTAAATACCTTGACTCCACTGTTCTTACCTCACTATAACTAGTCTCAACCTCGTCATTTTTTCCCCACTGCCCAATGAGGGCCCTAAATTAAAAGAGAGACAGAAAGAGACAACTCTAACTTCCCCTCCGGGACTTCAATGTCTTCAGGTTTTTACAATTTCAGTACTCAAAAGAGGTCACGCCTTAAAAAAATTATTGCTGTTGTTGTGTGTTGAGTTGGTTCCAACTCATCACAACCAGTATAGGGTTTCCAAAAGTGACTGAACTGCCAGCCTTGTGGTTAGCAGTCCAATGCTTATTCTATAGCACCATACCATAAACTTCATATCACTAATAGCTAACATTTATGGACTAATATTATTGAGTGTCAGAGATACACAACACTCACAATGCACACAGCATGGACACAGACACACACATGGGCACCCAGCCCTGGTGGCACTATAAGTTAAGCACTAGATTGCTAATCACGGCAGTTTAAACTCAGCTGCTCTGAAGGAGAAAGATGAGTCTGCTCTCATAAGTTTACAACCTCGGGTACCTCATACAGGGTCGCTATGAATCAGTATCAATCCTTTAGCAGTGAATTCTTTCTTTTAATGAGCCAGGCAAGGAGGCCTGGTAGTGTCTTGGGCTAAGCACTGGGCTGCTAAAATCAGTGTCAGTGATTAAAACCCAAGTCACTCCACAGGAGAAAGATGTAGCAGTCTGCTCTGTAGAGATTCACAGTCTAAGGAGCCATGTGGAGCAGTTGTACTATATCCTAAACTTGGAATTCCACTCGAGGCAGTGAGAAGATGTGCCAAATAGGTTCCTGAGTGGTGCAAACAGTTTGTGCTTGACTACTAACCTAAAGATTGGCAGTTCAAACCCAGCCAGCAGCACAAGGAAGAAAGGCCTGGCGATCTGCTTCTATAAATATTACAGCCAAGAAAACCCTATGAAACAAATGGGGTCGCCTTGAGTCGGAATTGATTAGATGGCAATAGAGTATGTGCCAAGTACTGTGCAAAAAGCTTTACATTAGTTATTTCATTTGATCTTCTTCGCAATTCTGTAAAGTACTAATTATTATCAATCCCAGGTTTCAAACGAAGAAACGTTTGAAACCTTCAGACAGATTAAGTAACTAGCCCACAGTCACACTTATTCCAAACACTGCAGAGGGCAGGAGACAGAGACTTCAACTTCCAGGAACTGAAAAGTAATTGGATATCTTTGTAGGATTCCAAGCGATGAAATCTTAAGGTAAGCAGGGTAGGCCCGATTAGTAAGGTCTTGTTATGCACTGTCGAGTTGGTTCCGACTCATAGCGACTCTGTATAGGGTTTCCGAGGAGCGGCTGGTGAGCTTGAACCGCCAACCTTGCAATCCAGTACATGAACCCACAGCGCCACACCAGGACCCCGTAAGGTCTGGGAGGCTCTGTTTAAGGGTTTCGATTTTACCCGCGGGCAGTGAAGAGCCCAGATAGTGTCAGGCAGGGGCGGGTCTTGATAAAATTTGTTTCCGAAAGATCACTCTGGCACCAGAATGGGGGCGACAGAAGTCCTCCGGTTAGAAGGCAACTGCTGTAGTGCCGAGACGTTGGAAATTTTGAGAAAATGAAAATGGTGAGTTGGAGAACTGGCGGAATACGAGCCGTGAACGAGGGAGGAGGAAGGCGGTCGAGCTCCTGCCGACCCCGCCCCCAGGCCTCGCCCGCACCCCTAGCCTCCAGCGCGCCCCTCACCTTCGCGATGCGGATCATACGTTTGGCTACGTCCAGGTCGCCCTGGTGGTTCTGGCCGATCTCGGCAATGATGAAGCATGGGTGCTGCCCACCCACCCAGCGCCCCGGACATAGCTCCAGCTCCAGCGGCATCGTGGCACCCAGCGTTCCGTTCCGGAGCCCCTCAGACAGCTTCTGTCTGGTCCTACTACTGCCGCCTCGGATCCGTTTGGTTGGCAGCTTAGCTGGGCCCACACGCCGACCCTGCCACGTCAGCCCGCGGCCGCCCAGTAACCAGTTGCCGGGCCCTTTCTCCTTCCCGGCAGCCAATTAGGGGAGAGGGCAGGGCCTTCCTCGGGATTGGCGGTCCGGCGCAGATCCCTTCTGCTGAGCAGAACGTGCGGCTCCAGACGGAAACGTAGCTCTAACTCTGTTTAAGGTCCCTATGGAAACCTATGAGCAAAAGTTCTCTCAAAAAGGCAGACGCTACCTTCGCAGACTTCAGTATAGCTCCAGCTCACAAGGGCGTGTAATGGAAAGAAACAGGAGTCTTGGGTTAAATTTACAGAGCTGGTTTAAGTCACATTTCTGCCACGGACCACTTCTTTTGATTATGAATATATTACTTAATCTTTCTGAGCGTTATTTTCTTTTTTCTCTGAAACTAGAAAATATAGTCCATGCTCCTTGAAGGCCAAGATGACCAAACTTCGTCTCTCATACTTCGGACATATTGTTAGGAGGAACCATTCACTGGAGAAGGATATCATGTCTGGTAAGGTGGAGGGTCATAGAAAAAGAGGAAGACCCCCAATGAGATGGATTGGCCAAGTGGCAGCATCGATGGACTCAAGCGTGGCAACAGTAGTGAGGTTGGCCCAGGATCGGGCAGTGTTTCGTTCTGCTGTACATAAGGTCGCTGTGGGTGGGTACCGACTCGATGGCACCTAACAACAACCTCATCAGGTTCCTTGAGTGCCTGTTGTTAAGTGTCGCTGAGTCGGGATTAAGCGACAGTGCCTAATTTATAGCAAACAAAATTTTAAGATGTCATTTTTGTCTATTTCTTCTTCTCGCTGTGGTGAAAATACAACTATATACAACAAAACATATACCAATTCTGTTGTTAAGTACCATCATGTTGGTTCCAGCTCATAGCGACCATTGTTGTTGTTGTTATGTGCCGTGGACTCGGTTCCGACTCATAACGACCCTGTATAGAGTTTCCAAGGAGCCACTGGTAAGCTTGACCCTCCGGCCATATGGTTCAAACCGACCTTACAGTCCAGCGCATTAGCCCATAGTGCCACACCAGGACTCCTATTCTGTGGTGGTGGTGCTTATGTGCGGTGGAGTCGGTTCCGACTCATATAAGTGATTTTTTTTGTTTGTTTTTAAGTGCCGTCGAGTCGGTTCCAACCCATAGTGACCCTGTATAGGGTTTCCAGTGAGCTTGAACCACTAACCATGCAGTTCAAACCAATTTTGCAGTCTAGTGCATTAACCCACAGCACCACACCAGGACTCTATAAAAGGGGTCCCCATAAAATATGTTTGAATTGGGGGTTGTTTGCTCCTCTAAAACAGCTAATAAAAATTAAATACTTAATGCTCATCAGAAGAATACTAAAGAGTAAAAAGAGATATTTAAAGAATTCACAGATTGAGAGAAAGATGGAGAATACTACAAATTAAATCAAGGAGAACATAGACAAAATTTTAGAAGAATTCAGGATAACACTACAAGAACAAAGTGACAAATAAAAAGTTGGAAACCATATGAAAAGAGAAAGAAGATTAAGACGAAGACTTCAAAGACAGAAAATACATTGAAAGAACAAAGAAATAGAATCATCTCAATGTAAACAAAATGAAAATCCTCACCTCTGGACCAATAAACAACATTCTTATCAATGGAGAAAAATTGAAGTTGTCAAGGACTTCATTCTTCTTGGATCAACTATCAACACTCATGGAAGCAGCAGTCAAGAAATCAAACGATGTATTGCATTGGGCAAATCTGCTGCACAAGACCTTTTTAAAGTGTTGAAGAGCAAAGATGTCAGCTTGAGGACTAAGGTACCTCTGACCCAACCCATGGTATTTTCAGTAACCTCATATGCATGGAAAAGCTGGACAGTGAATTAAGGAAGACCATAGAAGAATTGATGCTTTTGAGTTACGATGGTGGAGGGGAATATTGAAAGTGCCATGGGCTGCCAAAAGAACCAATATATCCATTTTGGAAGTGCAGCCAGAGTGCCCCTTGGAGGCCAGGATGGCCAAACTTCATCTCTCATACTTTGGACATATTGTCAGGAGCGACCAGTCGCTGGACAAGGATATCATGTTTGGTAAGGTGGAGGGTCAGAGAAAAAGAGGAAGATCCCCAGCAAGATGGATTGGCCAAGCGGCAGCATCAGTGGGCTCAAGCGTGGCAACAATTGTGAGGTTGGCCCAGGATTGGGCAGTATTTCATTCTGCTGTGCATAGGGTCACTATGAGTTGGTACCAACTTGATGGCATCTAACAACAACAGTCTTATAAGATGGAGTCCTGGTGTGATGCTGTGGGCTAATGCATCAGACTGCAAAGTTGTTTGAACTGCAAGGTCAGTGGTTGAAGCTCACCAGCTGCTCCTTGGAAACCCTATACAGGGTCGCTATGGGTCAGAATTGACTCAACGGCCCTTAATAACAACAACAACCCCCACTCAATAAACAAATAAATAAAAAGCTTCAAAGACCAGGAACAAAACAAAATACTGCTTCTCCCAAAACAAGTCATGGAACTTTTTGAAGCCCCCTAATTTTTGTATGTGGTGGTTGATGGTGGTTCCAACTCATAGCGATTCTGTAATGGGTTTTCTAGGTTGTAAATCTTGATGGGAGCAGAAAGCTTCAACATTGTAGTTAGCAGCCCAGCTCATAATCCATTATGCTAGCAGGGCTTCTTGTATTTGTCTGTGTCTTGGTGTGGCATTGTTGGATAAGTAGTTGACAGCTAACCACAAGGTCGGCGGTTCAAACCCACCAGCCACTCCTCAGAAACCCTCTATGGGATATTTATGACTCTAAACTGACTTGATGATACTTAACGACAACAACAAAACATAGATATTCATTCATATGATAGAGCACATGGGGGCAGAGTTAGGGAAACTTGTTATTAAGTGTTGTCAAGTTCTGATTAATTAGCAACTCTGTATTATCCTGTAGCACCACACCAGGAGGCATTCAGCCTCCTGAAGTCTAAGGACTACAGTCTCAGAGGACATCTGGGTCAGTTGGTATAACTTAGTCCCTAACAATAATGTTTACATCCTAGTTGGTGAGTAGGTCTGGGGTCTTAAATCTTTTAAGCAGTCATCTAAGATTTGTCTCTTCCCATCTGGAACAATGGAGAGTGAAGGAAAACAAAGATTCAATCAAGGAAGCCATCAGTCCACAGCACTAATGGACCACATGAATCATAGTCTTCTTCCGTCTGAGACCAGAACAAGATGGTGCCTGGCTAGAAGGGATATGACAGAAGGTCCTAGCCAGAATGTGGTAGAAAGATGTTGAAGAAAACTCAATTTCATAACAAAGATCAGACTTACTGGACTAAAAGAGACTGGAAGAATCCCCAAGACTATCATCCTAAGACACCCTTTTTCTGCTGGAACTGAAGCTATTCTTAGAGTTTACCTTGCAGCCAAATGGTGGTGGTTGGTAGTTGTGTGCCGTGGAGCTGGTTCTGACTCATGGCAACCCTGCATAGGGTTTCCAACACTATAAATCTTTATGGGAGCAGAAAGCCTCATCTATCTCCCTCAGAACATCTGGTAGTTTCGAATGATGACCTTGATCTTAGCAGCTCAACTCGTAACCACTATCCTACCAGAGCTTCTTAGCCAAACAGCAGACTGACCAATATAATAAACAAACACCCTGGAAGAATGTGCTCCTTACAACAATCAACTGTAAGGGACCAAACGGGTAACATTTGTCTATAGCAAAGGTGAGAAGACTAGAAGGGGCAGGGAAACTAGAGGGATAGAAATGGGGAAAGAGGGCTGGAAATAAGAAATGTATTGATGCGGTGTGGGGACAACAGCCAATGTTACAGAATAATGTGTGTAAAAATTCATGAATGGGAAACTAATTTGCTCTGTAATAGTTCACGTAAGACACAAGAAAATGTTCAAAAACAAACAAAACCAAAAAACCACTTGGTTAGATTTTATACAAAGTTGAGAAATGGTGAACATTTCAAATAAAGCAGTTGTCATAAGTAAACTTTTGAGTGACACCACTCCTGCTTCTGCTAACTAAGAAATCCGTCCTCTCTGGTCGCCTAGATGCTGGGGACCGTATCGTATCCCCAGAGGGACCGCGGTGCAAATGATTACCTGAGACTCCCTTGTGCAAGATATCCTCAGAAAATATATTGTTACTTTCAACTGATCTTACTTAACATGTTAAAACATTACAGTTTGATTTATATGTAGTATTCTTGAGAAATGTCTGGACTATGTCCTCAGAAGTCCTGGTATGGCTCTGCAAGATAAACACTAGGTTGCTAACTTCAAGGTTGGCAGTTCAAACCCTCCAGTCATACCTTGAAAATCCTATACAGAGTCATTGAGTCGGAACCAACTCAGTGGCACTTGACAATATCAACAACACATTCTCAGGAACTCTATGCTTTAAGATTGTAACCAACAAGTCTTGTCCTGACATTGTCCCATCACTAGTCTGCAAGCCCAGCTGTCAGCACATATATATGAGGGGGCTTCAAAAGATCATGGAAAAGTGGATTTAAAAGGTAATGGATTTTTCCACAAATTTTTTGAGGCCCCCTTGTACTTTAAGTCCTATCACGAACAGCCCCACTGTGAGAATTCTTGCCTTAATTTCAAATAGTGTAAGCCCTGTACCTTGTCTAAATCTTATATGAACATCTATATCATTCTTGTGCCTCAGACTCCATAGTTTTGATGGAGCATGAAGTTCCCAGTAAGAGTAATTCTTTAAATCCTTAATACACTTTCTGTTTTACCTTAAAACTGACTTCAATTTTTACACTACAAAGGGAATAGTGTAAACATAACTTTTATATGCAAAAAAATTAACTTGATTTGATTTACAGCAGTATTTATTTCTTTGCAGTAGCTAGAATGAAACCTGCAACGTCTCCAAGATAGGCCTGTATGCAGAGCAGTGAGCAATGAGGGAGAATAAGCCTTGTGTAGCTGCCTAGGAAGGAATGGAGAAGAGAGACCAGAAGCAGATGACAGAGACCGAGCCTGTGTTATGAAGAGGGGAAATCCAGCGGATCAAAAGCCCAGAACAGTCCAGGAACTTGAGGAATGAGATCAGTGCACTTGGAGATTCACTGGAGACAGCAGTGGCGTGGCAAAGGGGAGGTGAAATGGACCCTGGACTAAAGAAGGTCCCAGAATGGAGGGATTTTGAAGAAGTGCATGTTTGGAGGCCAGGAGGAAGTAACCAAAGGAAGGAGGGAGGTTGAAGCAGGGTTGATTCATCTGTGGAGTGAGGATGCGCTAGACCAGAAAGCATGCACATTCCAGTTGAGGCTGAGCCATAGACCCTGATTACAGAGAAAATTAAATCCAACATATCAGCAACTCCATTACTCTTGGCTAAAGAAAGAGAAATTAAGTTTAGAAGGAAAAAAGATGAAATTATAAATACAATCATTTTGTTTGTGATTAAAAACTCTCAGAAAATTACAGTAGTACTTTATCTTATCATCAACAACAAATGAGTTGTTATCAAGTCAATTCCAACTCACAGCAACCTCATTTGGGTCAGAGCAGAATCAGAGTAGACCTGTGCTCCATAGGGGTTTCAGCAGCTGATTTTCAGACATTAATTGCCAGGCTTTTCTTCTGAGGTGCCTGTGGTTGGACTCAAGGCTCTCAGCTTTTTATTAACAGCTGAGTGTGTTAACTCTGTATCACCCAAGGACTTCTATATTACTCTAAGGAAGAAAAAGTGTCCTTTTTATTCCATTTCTGTTCTTGCTTTTAGTGAGGTTCTAGTACTTTCTGTTGTTTTTTTCTGCTTGGATAATGAATGAATTAATGCTCAACCTGTGAAGTGGATAGGGGCATGTGAGAAAGGTCTTTAAAAACAAATTAAAACTAATGAGGAGTTATTTTATTATTAGCAGGAAAGAACAAGGAAAAATGTAGTTTTAGAGAAACTAAGTTACTCAGAGGGCTGGGCCATAGAAATGGAGGTAGAAGTCAGGTTCTCAGACCAAAGACCATGGAATTTCAGGCCTGGTGCCATTCCAACTGTCCTTGTTGTGTATAACTGAGTTGGTCCCAACTGCATAGCATTTCCGAGGCTGTACATCTTTGTAGGAGCAGAAACCTTCATCTTTCTACTGCAGAGCAACTAGTAGATTCAAACCGCCGACCCTGAGGTTAACAGCCCAATGCATAACCCACTATGCCATCAGGGCTCCAGTTGTCCTTGTTGTTGTGTTATTAAGAGCCATTGAGTCAGTTCCAACTTATAGAGACCTTGTATAGGGTTTCTGAGGAGAAGCTGGTGGGTTTGAACCACTGACCTTGTAGTTAGCACTCCAGTGCTTATCTGTCAGTGCCACACCAGGTCCTTAGTCCCTCCTAAATTTGGCTCCTGCAAGTCTTCATCTAACCTATGACTCCTGCCTAATTTTTCACCTCTCTGTGTTCCAGCCATACTGACCTATGATGAACACTTGGCCTCAAGGTCGATTTGAACTGCGAGGTCAGTAATGCAAACTCAGCAGCCACTCCTTGGAAACCCTATATAGAGTCACACTATGACTCAGAACCAACTTGACGGCACACAACAACAACAAAGCAGGGGAGGTGAACCTTTTTTCTGCCAAGGGCCATTTGAATATTTATAACATCATTTGCAGGCCATACAAAATTATCATCTTAAAAATTAGCCTGCTTGCTAGGTGGTGCTATAAGATAAGCACTCGATTGTACGGTCGGTTGAACTGCAAGGTCAACAGTTTAAACTCACCAAACGCTCCTTGGAAACCTTATGCTAGGTCGCTATGAGTTGGAAACAACTCGAAAGGACTTAACAACAACAACAATGTCCTGGCTGGAACTGTAGTTGCCTTGGCAGGAGCAGATCAAATGATTCTGCAGGCCTTATACGGCCAGGCTGGACGTTCCCCACCCCTTCCCTAAAGCATCAGATTCTCTTACCTCCGGCTCTTGGCACAGACAGTTCCCTCTTTCTGCATACCTCCAACTTCTCCAGCCCCGACCCCATACAGAGCCTAACCTGACCTCCTTCTGTAGGTCCTTCAGGAGAGAAGTCACTTCCTCGCAGAACCTTTTCTAATGTCCCCAACAACCTTCTCAGGGCTCCCATAGTACCTTCTTCTTCCTTCACTTGTCACCTTTCACATTTATCTGTCACCCCCCTCTCCGCTGTGAGCTCCTTTAGGTCAGGAACCACCTGGAGCACTTATTCTATGTTGAGCCCAGGGCAAAGCCCAAGGGATACAATGGTGAACAAGACAGACCAGACTTATTCCTATAGGACCAAGAGCTCCTTGTGAACAGGGTCTGGGCTGTTTCTTACCAAGTAGTAGTTGTTAAGTACCATCCAGTGGGTTCCAACCCATAGTGACCCTGCATAGGGTTTCCTAGGAGTGGCTGGTGGGTTTGAATCACCAATCTTATAGTTCAAACAGACCTTGCGTTCCAGCGTATTATCCTGCAGTGCCATACCAGGAACAAGTAGAGGACTTCTTAAAAATTACTGGATATCCCCACTGAATAGTTATCATCTTGTCTAGATGGGTCTGGTGAAAGGAGATGGGAATAAGATTCGTAAGATTCAGTAGTGAATAACTGTTATCATGACTAATCGCAACTGTCACAATTGTAAAGGTAGAAGTTTTGTAACAAAAAAAAGGGGAGTGATTAATCTTACAGTCCAGAAACAGAGGACTCTAGGACCATCAAGAGAGGAACACACAAATAGAATGTGGGACCTTATCCAGAGAAGCAGCAGCACCAGAGATGGAGGCAGAGATGGGGGCATGGAGGACTCTAGATTCATCAACTAAGAAGGACTAAGAACTGGTGGCCAGGAGCAGACTTGCAGAATGTGCCCTTTGGAGATGTAATTTATTATATATGCCTGAGTGGGTTTTTTGTTTGTGTGTTTTTTTAAAAAAAGCTAAAATGGATAAAGAGAAATACTTTTAACTGATGGTATATGGAGGGGATTATAATCAATGTAATGAAACAAGTTATATGGATTGTTGAATGTGAAACTGATGATGTGCCCTGTAAACTTTTACTCAATCCACAATAAAAACCTTAAATTAAAAAAAAAATAATAATAATCACACACACAAAAAAAAACTACTGGATACCAATAAATGTTTTCTGAGTGCACCGATGTGGCCAAGAAAAGATGTCAGGGGAGAGTCATGCATAACTGACTGCATGGGTTTCTGCCTCATAATCAGTCTCTTGGGACTGACTAGTCTAAGACTCGCCCCTGAAGTCAGCATTCTGGCAAGTTCCTCCAAGGCAGAAGTAAAGTATTGAGCCATCTATGCCCAATCACAGTTAAGGACCTGCCCTGGTGTCAAGTGGCCAAAGAGTCTGAGTCTCCCATTTCTCAGTGGTTCCATTTATAGGCACACTGATTGGTAACACCCTCAGCCACACCAACTTCTGCTTCCCAGCCCTTGGTCCTTGTCCCTGTAGTGTTTACAGTTTTAATATGGATATTATCATATCTGTATGCTGAGCAGATAATATTAGTCCATCTGTATGCTGAACAAATAATCTGAGAAACCAGATTGTATGAAGAAAAATGTGGCCTCAGAATTGGAGGAAGACTCATTAATAACCTGCAATATGCAGATGATACAACCTTGCTTGCTGAAAGCAAATAGGACTTAAAATACTTGCTGATAAAGATCAGAGACCACGGCCTTTGATATGGCTTGCACCTCAATGAAAAGAAAACAAAAATCCTGACTACTGGACCAATAAACAACATCTGTATAAATGAAGAAAAGATTGAAGTTGTCGAAGACTTCATTTTGCTTGAATCACCAATCAACAATCATGGAAATAACAGTCAAGAAATCAAATGGTATATTGCATTAGGCAAATCTGTTGCACAAGAAGTGTCCAAGAACAAAGATGTCACTTTGAGGGCTAAGGTGTGCCTGACCCATGCTATGGTATATTCAATAACCTCATATGTATTTGAAGTTGGACAGTGAGTAAGGAAGACCATAGAAGAATTGATGCATTTGAGTTATGGTGTTGGAGGAAAATATTGAAAGTACCATAGACTACCAAATGAACACACAGATCTGTGTTGGAAGAAGTACAGCCACAGTGCTCCCTGGAAGCCAGCATGGCCAGACTTCATCTCTCATACTTAGGACATATTATCAGGCGGGACCAGTCCCTGGAGAAGGATATCATGTTTGGTAAAGTGGAGAGTCAGAGAAAAAGAGGAAGGCCCCCAATGAGATGGATTGGCAAAGTGATGGAAGTGATAGGCTAGATGTAGCAACAATTGAGGTTGGCCCAATACCGGGCAGTGTTTCTTTCTGTTGTACGCATAGCGTAGCTATGAGTTGGTACCAACTCGATGGCACCTAACAACAACATGGATATTGAAGACCTCCAAAAGGTTTTTAGGTGGTTGGCCACAGTAAGAAAAAGCTAGGATAAGGTCCAATTCCCCTTTCAGCTGGTTATGTGATGGAAAAATGGGCAATAGTGTTCTCCACTGACTTTAATTAACTAAGGAGGAAATGCTCCTTGACACGTGTTTTCTGGCTTAAGTTAAAGGACTGTGTGACTATGACACAAGATTGCATGATCATGAGTTGACCCCAGCAACCACATAGTCAGGTAATTAAAACCCCTATAATTAAAACCCAATCCTATAACCTCTTGAAACCTGTAATTATATTTGCATCCTAATCCTGGTCCCTTCTCTGCTTCTGTTATCCTGCCTTCAACACTGATAAATTCATAAATAACCAATCAGAATTTCTCTCAACTCCAGTTTCTTTTGTACCAGTAGATTAACTGCTCTGTAACTGCGATTCAGAGCGTAGTGGTTACGAACCGGGCTGCGAACCTTAAGGTCAGCAGTTCAAAACTACCAGCTGTTCCATGAGAGAAAGATGATGCTTTCTGCTCCCGTAAAGAGTTACAGCCTCGCAAACCCAGTACAGGGTTGCTATGAGTCAGAACGGACTCCACGGCACATAACCAATTGGCCTCTTGTGCCTGGTACCAATTGGCAGATCTCTCATTAGAATGATTGTTTTTGTCTTGATTTAATAAATGTGGTTGTTGTTAAATGTCGCTGAGTCTGTATAGGGTTTCCAAGGAGCAGCTGGTGAGTTTGAACTACTAACCTTGTGGTTCAAACTAATCTTGTGGTCCAGTGCTTACCTACAGTGCCACACTCTTGATAAATTTAAGTTTGGGGTCTTTTCCACTACCACAGCTTTTGTACAGTCCCTGAGAGAATCAACCCACTGGCACACCACAGGGAGATGAGGGAGGTGGGAGTCAACTTGTGACACACACTTTACTTCTATTTTCCAAATTCTACCTCATTTGTACACTCAACAACAACTTCCACACCAGGCACTGGGCATAGAATGGGGAATAAATAAATAATCATGATCCTTCTCCTGTGAACTGTGGTTTGCAATAAATGTACTTTTCAATAAAAAAGTAAACTATATTCACACATAAAATATATTATTATAAATGCTAATAATTAGCTTAATAAAGGAAGCAATTGAGTGTGATATGAGAGACTAATAAGGGCCCTTCATTAGATGGGTGGTCAAGTAGTATCTGAAGAGTCAGTGCTGAGACTCTCACCCCAAATTCCTTCCACATGTGCTAGATTTCCACGGAATGTTAAAAAGTGTGGTGGTGGTGGTAGTGTGCCGTGGATTGGGTTCTTAAGTCTTTACATGAACAGAAAGTCTCATCTTTCTCCCACGGGACAGCTGGTAGTTTCAAACTGCTGACCTTGAGGTTAGCAACTCAATTCGTAACCACCCCTTTACCAGCTGTTCCTCAGGAGAAAGATGAGGCTTTCTGCTTCCATAAAGATTTACAGCCTCGGAAACCCTGTGCACGGTCACTATGAGTCAGAACTGACTCCGCAGTACTGAACAACAACAACAACTCTACCAGAGGACATTCCAAAAGCCTTTGGAATGAGTCAGGAACAAGAGGGAACTCCTACTTCTAGTCCTTCCTGCTGAGGAACTGCTGAACTTTCTCGTCCGCTAATGAGACAATGACCACCAAAGGGCAGTAGTGAAGCCTGTATAAGAAGGGCTGTGTTCATACCTGCAGAGCTCTCAGCCAGCCCTGTCACCAGAGAAGGATCTCTTTCCGGTAAGCCCCACTCCCGAACCTGTTTCCATTGCCTGAGGCCTGCCTGGGACCCTCCCTGATTTCAGGTCTCTTCCAAACCAAAATCAGTTCTGACTCCTGGCCACACCATGTGTTACAGAGTACAATTTCTCCACAGGGTTTTCTTGTCCATAAAAGTTATAGAAGATTGTCAGGTCATTCTTCTGCAGCACCACTGGTTAGCTTTGAACAGTCAACCTTTAGGTTAATAGCCAATTGCACATCACTTGTGCTACTCAAGGTTCTCTCGGGCCTCATACTGCCCCTGTTCCCCACTCTGGCCAGCCCTGCCTCTCCTCATACTCCACTTAGTGGATTTTGATTTTTTTCTACTTCATCCCATCCTTAACTTGGAAGAGCCCCCCAAAGTTTATCCAATTTTCACTTTTCTCCAATAACTCTCCTTGGGAATCCTGTGCATTCACAGGACTTCAAGATGTGTGTACTCATGTTGTTATTAAATGCCATCGAGTCGGTTCCGATCCATAGCAGCCCTGTATAGGGTTTCCAAGAAGCAAATGGTGAGCTTGAACTGCTGACCTTACAGTTCAAACGGCTCTGCAGTCTGGTGTGTACTCATGGTTGGTGGTTATGTGCCATGGAGTCGGTTCTGACTCATAGTGACCCTGTACAGGGTTTCCGAGGCTGTAAATCTTTACGGGAGCAGAATGCCTCATTTTTCTTCCGCGGAACAGCTGGTAGTTTCTAACTGCTGACCTTGTGGTTTGCAGCCCGATTCGTAACCACTACGCTGGTGTGTACTCAGTGGCTCCCAAATTTTCATCTCCAGCCAGACCCAACTGCTTTTCTGGTTGTCTGCTCAACTCCCAGCCCTCTCAAAAGCAACCTCAGAATGCCAGAATGCCCTACAGCACCCCAGTCTCAATCACATGCTGCTGCCAGCCAGATGCAGACTAGATTGATCTAGGCATACATTAAAACATGATATTTGGGGCAATAACCACATAAAAAGATGCTCAACATCACTAGGCATCAGAGAGCCACAAGGAGGTAGCATTCACCCCCACCAGGGCTGGCTAAAATAAAGACCAAGTGTTGGTGAGGATTTGGAGAAACTGGAACTCTCATACATTTTGGATAGGTGATGCAATCAGTTTGGCAGTTTCTCAAAGGTTAAACAGAATTACCCTATGACCTAGCAATCCCACTCCTAGGTACATACCCAAGAGAAATGAAAACCTAGTCCCACACAAAAACGTGTACAAGAGCATTCATAATGATATTATTCATAATAGCAGCATTATTCACAACAGAAGCAACAGCCCAAGTGTCCATCAACAGTGCAATGAATAAACAAAATGAAACCCTATACAGGGTCACTATGAGTCAGAACCAACTCAAGGATGCTTAACAACAGCAACAACAGTATAGCCATACGATAAAAGATTATTTGGCAATGAAAAGAATGAAGTGCTAATACATGCTACAATTTTTGAGTGCACCTCAAAAGAAATATGCTAAGTGAGAGAAGCCAGCCACAAAGGAAAGAAGATTGACTGCATCTGCTCATATGAAATGCCCAGAAGAGGTGTGTACATTGCAATAGTTGGGGTTCGGGGTCAACTCAACAAGGCCAGGATTTCCAGAATTTTATCATTTGGGATGTCCTTATTCCCATGGTGATAAATCCTAATACAGGCATAGTTTGTTCTAAGATGAATGGCTACCGGCAGTCAATTATTGAAGGGATGCTTCCTGAGGGGTGTGGCTTGCTCCCAATATAATGGACGTATGAGAGGGACTTTCTCTCTGTCTTCTACTGGCGAGTAGCCAACCCCATCCTAACCTGAGGTACATGAATGGCAAATGGAGAACAGCGCTCATGCCACCATTCTCTAAGTACGCCCACAGAAGACAGTTGGTAAGAGTCTAAAAATGCATCAGCATGTAATCATCAACTAAATGCAAATATGATAACACCACAGTGCCTTGGAAACAACAGACAAATAATTGATCAAGCTGCAGAACCAGAAAATGTTTCTGAGAAAGAAAAATAATGGAACTAGCTGAAAAAATATTTAGGTTCCTTCAGAGGATTGACAGAGAAATTGAAAAAAAAAACAAAGAGGACACAGAAAAATACTTTAGAATTCAGGAAATAACCACAAAAACAAACTGACAAAATAAATGCAAATTTTTAAATACTATAAAACCTGCAATTAGAAACCCAGAAGATTAATTCTGAGATTTCAGAACTGGACAATACATTGGAAGAGCAAAGGAGTAGATTTGAAGCAATAGGAACCCAAATTAGTAAGTGTGAAGATAAATCTCTCAGTACTAGTAAGATAGAAGAGCAATTAGAAAAAAGAATGAAAAAATCAGAAGAAAGCCTAAGAGTTATGTGGTATACCATGAAGAGGAAACTTAAGGGTGATCAGAATTCCAAAATAGGAAGAGACCATAAAAAGCACAGAAGAAACTGTGAAAGAATTGTTAGGAGAAAAGTTCCCTAATATCAAGAAGGATGAGAAGATAAATATTCAAGAAGCTGAATAAACCTCAAGCAGGATAGATCCCCAAAGAAAATCACGACACATCATAACCAAAATTTCCAAAGCCAAAGACAAGGAAAGAATCCTGAGAGCAGTTCAGGAAAAACAAAGTTACCTGCAAAGGAGAACCAATAAAACTAAGCTCTGATTTCTCAGCAGAAACCATGCAGGCAAGAAGGTAATGGACCGGCATATACAAAATTCTGAAAGAAACCAAGAATCATATACCCAGAAGAGATGTCCCTCAAATACAATGGCAAATTTAGGACATTTCCAGTTCAACAGAAGTTAAAGGAATTTGTAATAACAAGACCAACTTTATAAAAAATATTAAAGGGTATTTTTTGGACTAAAAATCAATAAGAATAACAACCTGAAATTAATATATATGACAACATCACTCAGAATCAACCCAGATATGAAAGTTTTTAAAGTAAAACAAACCTACAAGACTAAATACAGGGGATCAGAGATACCAATTTACAATGAAGTCAACTACAAAGCAAACAGAGGGAATAGTGTAGATCCAGAACTTCCAAATGGTGAGGAAGTCAAGTAGATTTTAAGGTAAAACAAACATTTTAAACAGAAAAAATTAATAAATTACAGGGTAACCTCAATGAAAAATAATAGAGCTGTACATCCAAAGAAAGGCAGAAAGATTTAGTAAATATTGACACAACAGAAAAGAAAATGAAAGGAAAATCCACAAACAAAATGAACCCAACACAGAAAATGATGTGGAACAAAGAAACCAGCAGCAACACACACACACACACACACACACACACACACACACACAACCCCACAGCAAAATCACAGGAATCAATTTATACCTGTGGATAATTACACTGCATGTAAATAGGTTAAATGCAATGTTGAAGAATAAAGATGAATCTGTAAAACACCTCACAACAAGGATGAACCTGAAGGATATTGACTGAGTGACATTAGTTAATCACAAAAGGATAGCTATTGTATGAGAGCACTGTTGTAAAAAGTTAAGAAAAGTTTTTCTTGATAAAAGAAACCTTTTATGATGGTTACGGGGGTGGGAGGAGCAAAGTTGGGAGGAATTAGAGGGTAGACAAGTTAACATGGGTGATGGGGCAGGCAATATAGACGAAATGGGAGGTTAGCAGAGGAAAGATGAAGGCAGCAGGAGACACAGGAAGAAATGCAAGAGTTAAAGTGAACAGATGTAAATACTGCTAATTGAAGGTACATTGCAATCATTGTAATAAAGGAAAGTATGTAATTTTTGGAACATAAAACCAATGATCTGCTCTGTAAACTTTTACTTGACTCACAATAAAAAAAATTTTTTTTAATGTTGTTAAGTGCTGTCGAGTTGGTTCTGACTCATAGGGACCCTGTGTAGGGTTTCTAAGGAGTAGTTGGTGGGCTTGAAATGCTGACCTTGTGCTTAGCAGTCCAGTGCTTATTCTACAGCGCCACACCAGGACAACTTTGGAAACCTTAGAGGGCAGTCTACCTACATGGTCATTTAGGTAGGGTCATTTTGAGTTGGAATACACTCTATGGCAATGGATTTGACTTAACTGGTTATATGTTGTTGTTGTTGTTGTTGTTAAGTGCCGTCGAGTCGGTTTCGACCCATAGCGACCCTGAATAGGGTTTCCGAGGCTGTAAATCTTTACGGGAGCAGATCACCTCATCTTTCTCCCGCGGAGCAGCTGGTAGTTTCGAACTGCTGACCTTCCGGTTCGCAGCCCGATTTGTAACCACTATGCTACCAGAACTCCTTACCAAAGTTGTTGTTACAGATGGTGGTGGTGTGCCGTGAAGTCCGTTCCAACTCATAGCAACCCTGCACAGGGTTTCCTAGGCTGTGAATCTTTACAGGAGCAAAAAGCCTCATCTCTCTCCCGCGGAACAACTCGTAGTTTCGAACTGCTGACCTTGAGATTAGCAGCCCGATTCATAACCACTATGCTACCAGAGCTCCAAAAGTGTTGTTATATGCTAACAAGTTGGTTCTGACTCCTAGCGACCCTTTGTACAACCGAACGCTGCCCAGTCCAGTGCCGTCCTTACAATCAATGCTATGTCTAAGTCCACTGTGGCAGCCACTGCGTCAATCTATCCTCTTCTTCATTTACCTTCGACTTTACCAAGCATGATGTCCTTCTCCAGGGAGCGGTCCCTCCTAACATGTCCAAAGCCTTGCCATCCTTGCTTTAAGGAGAATTCTGGATGCTTCTTCCAAGGCAGATTTGTTTGTTCTTCTGACAGTACATGGCACATTCTACATTTTTTTGCCAAATCCAAATGCATCAATTCTTCTTCAGTCTTCTTTGTTCACTATCCAGCTTTTGCATATGTTGTGATTAAGTATCTTCAAGTCAGTTCTGACTCACAAGAACCCTGTGTAGGGTTTCTGAGGATGGGCTGGTGGGTTTGAATTGCCAGCCTTGCAGTTATATACAGCACTACACCAGGACCCCATTCATATGAAGCAATTGTGCTTAAGGCAGCATCTTTGCTTTTTAATACTTTAAAGAAGTCTCTTGTAGCAGATTTGCCCAATTCAGTACAACTAATAATGACCCTACATTACAGGGTAGACTGCCCCGTAGGTTTTCCAAAGTTTTGACTTGTAAAAATATTTTTATTGTGATATGGGTAAGACTTTACAGAACAAATTGATTTGCACACAACAGTTCCTACACAGTTTGATTTGTGACATTGGTTTCAATCCCCACAATGCAACAGCAGTCTCCCCACTTCCTGTGCTTCCCGCTTTCCCTTCATCTTCTTCCCTATCCCTTCCTGTTTTTTGACCTTTATCCCTGGGCAAATGCTGCACTTTTGATCTCATATGGGTGATTGTTCTAAGGATGCAGACCTCTCTGGTGATACTGTCCACCTTATAGGCCTAGCTACTGTTGGGCTGAAAGTTGAGCCATGGGGTGAGTTCAGTTCTAGGGTTGGAAGGTGTGTGAGGGCCAGAGTCTCTGGGATTCCAACTGT
>NW_006408571.1:16903337-16954925 GCF_000296735.1 Chrysochloris asiatica | reverse complement strand
TCCCATCCTATCCAGGATCTCAAAATGTGATCCCTTTGAGTGGTCAGCAGTGGTAGCTGGGCACTGTCCAGTTCTTCTGGTGTCTGGGTCATGGAGGCTGGTGTTCACATGGTCTGTTAGTCCTTTGGACTAAATGTATCCTTGCTTGATTTTCTTTACTCTTCTTTTCAGCAGTGGTAGCTGGGCACTGTTCAGTTCTTCTGGTGTCTGGGTCATGGAGGCTGGGGTTCACATGGTCTGTTAGCCCTTTGGACTAAATGTATCCTTGTTTGATTTTCTTTTCTCCATATGGGGAGGAGCCAATAGTTGCCCCTTAGCTCCATAACGTTCTCAATGGCTGCTTTTCCAGAAGTAGATTGCCAGGGCTTTTGGATCCCAAGGTGCCCCTGAATGGACTTGAACCTGCAACCTTTTGGTTAGCAGCCAAATGCATGAATCTTTTGCACCATCTAGGGATTCCCAAGTTGCTAAAGCCAGAACATACTTAGTATGAATAGCACTGTAGTGGCAGTCATTCAAATTGGCTGTGTCCTTTTGACAATGCTCATCATTTTTTGAGCCCTTTTTATGCTTTTGGCACAAGATGTTCCAAGCTCATTTTGTACTTTCCCTGTCCCAGTCCTACAATCAAAGAATCAGTTATTTCTGAAGAATCCTAGAACATTTTAGTGAGAAACGGTATTTAGAAGCCAAGATCTGGATGCTAGGTGTGCTCATTGCTAATGGGTTGCCACTTTTCCCAGGTCTTCTTGTGGAAAGTGCTAAGGAATATCTACCCATACATATGCTGTTTCTATTTATTCCTATACTTTCTCTATATATATTGAAAAGCATGGCTCATATCCATTTATCCAGTCCAACAATAATCCATGTTCCAGATTTCTCTTTTCACAGTTTTAATTTCCTTTTTTGATACTGAAAAATCCAGCTCTTATTATTCTTACTTATCCCTTTATTTTCTTTTTTGATACATCCTCCTCCCCATAAAGACATTCTCCGCTCTGCTCTGAAAGACCATGTTCCGGTACCCTCCAGCATGATCACCCTCCTTTCCTTACTTGAACTCTTGCCTTTCTTCACTGGGTCTCTTCCTCTTCTCTCTCTCCTTCAATTTACACAAATGACCTCATCCTGCTAGAGCTCTGACACCCAAAGATGGGCAACCCCCTCATGTATGGGCATCCACTTCACCCCACCTAGGCTGTAGCACCCCATTTCAGGCCACCCTTCCATGAGGATAGCCTCATGCTGCTTAGGCTCTGACTCTTCATGCTGGGCCCTCTGCCACGTGGACACTCTCTTTACCCATTTAGGTTGAGACTTTCCAGGCTAAGCTGACCCAGGCATGGACTCTCTTCTTACTTAGTTTGCCACATCACCCTGGTCATTCCCCAGATGTGGAGCTTCCCATCTTAACTGGGCTCTGAACCCTACTTCAGGCCTCATGGCTTCCCTGTCCACTAGGGAAACCTACTTTGTTCGCCTTGCCTAATGACTTCAGATCTGAATTACTGAGGAAGGGAAAGTGTCTTAGTTACTAGTACTGTTGTAACAAAAAATACAAGTGGGTGGTTTTAAAGAACAGAATTTATTGTTGCACAGCTCCAGAGGCTAGAAGTCCCTATTCACACTTTACCCATGGTGAGCATCTCTGTTCTCTTGCCTATGGGTTTGGGCCCTTTGCATACACAGTTTCTTCAGCTTAAAACTCTCTTCTTTCTACATGTTGCCTAGCTCTCCTGCTCACCCCTCAGCTCTCCCCTATAGATGTTATTTCCTATGAGGCTCCATCCCTGCTCTGGGTTCTCACATCACTTTGTGCTGGAATATCTTTCATAGAACTTACACACTACATTAGAATAGCTTATTTACACAATTGTTTTACCTGCTAGCCTGTAAATTATACAAGCAGGGGCTTCTTCTGTCTTGTTCATTTTTCTATTTCCCTATATAAATATGACATTGGTCTGAAAAAATAGTATTTAACACAGAGCTATGCACATAGTGGATGATTAACTTGTTGAGCGAATGAATGAACAGTCCCTGCCCAGTGAGCTCAGTCCCAATTTTCACTTATGTCATAGACCATCCTCCATGTTTTGAACTGTTTTGCATTTACGTCTGGAGAAAAGCAATTCCAGTCAACTGACAACTCTGGGTGTTTTCCTTCCTTCTCCAAACAACTGTCCCCCACGTAAGTAATGGGTCCTGTAGTAGCCAAACAGGACTGCCTTTTTTGTTTATTGTGCTAACTGGTCTCCAGAGAAGTTGTAAGAGAGGGAATCACAGCCCAGTCACCAGAATAGACAAAACCAGGGGCCTGAAAGCGACTCCCAGGACTTGGTTGGAGCCCTGCATGATTTCTCATCTTCCCAGCATCTTGCCACCTGCTCTCAGACTCCCTCATACCTTGCCTGTTCCTCATCCACCACTGCTGCAGCTCCCAGGTGCCAGAGGCCTATTGCCAGCTGCGAAAATTCCTGGAATTCCCTGCGGGGCCACAATCTGGCTCAGGGATTGCCAGACTAGTTTGCCAGAGAAGATTGTGCCATAGGCTAACTCCTGAGCTTTTCTCAACAGTAACCTCTCATAAATTTCTTCATGGGCACTTTCACATTGATTAGTTCATCAGGTAGTGGCAGGGTACTCCCAACTCACAAATAGAATAACTTGAATTCCAAGAAGCCAAGGGTCTTTTGCAAGTTCACAAAGGTGACATATGGCACAGCTGCCTCCCACAATGCAAAATTATTAATATGACTACGAGTGGCTGTTAGGGTTGTTAAGTGCCAAAATCGGTTCCGACCCATTGTGACCCTGTATAGGGTTTCCAAGGAGCAGCTGGTGAGCTTGAAGCACCGACATTATGCTTCAAACCGACTTTGCAGTCCGGAGTATTAATCCACAGCATCACACCAGGACTCCTTAAAGTGCCGTTGAGTCAGTTCTAACTAATAGTGACGCTGTATAGGGCTTCAAAAGAGCAGCTGGTGGGTTTGAACTGCTGACCTTGTGGTTTGTAGCCCAGTGCTGATCCTACAGCAGCACGCCACAGTGGTTGTTGTCAACATTTATAGTTTTCAGCCTAAGTGTTGTATGGTTCCAACTCAGAAAATTAAGTTCTGTTCTGTCAGGAGCCCTCTTTGGAGCCAACAGGGTAACTTGAGTCTTGTTGGCCAATGTGCACTTGGTTCCTAAGCTGAAGAAGAAATAGATCTACTAACTTGTTCATCAGAACTGAAGCGGGAACTAAGGAAAACAGGTTGTGGTGAGTCAGAACTAACTTGATGGCACTAAACAAAAAAGTAAATACCATTTTGTACTTGAGGAGCTCTGGTAGCGTAGTGGTTACGAGTCGGGCTGCCAACCTCAAGGTCAGCAGTTCGAAACTACTAGCTGTTCCATGGAAGAAGGATGAGGCTTTCTGCTCCCGTAAAGATTTACAGCCTCGGAGACCCTGTACAAGGTCGCTGAGTTGGAACCGACTCCATGGCATGTAACAACTTGGGTAGTGCTGGGTTGGTATCCCAACCTGGTTACTGTGTCTTTGGGTGAGGTACTTCTAAGCCCTTTGGTTTCTAGGTCTGTGAAATGGGGATTCTGGTTTATTATTTTGCAGGGGCCTGGGTAGTGGTGGTTGATTAAATGAGAATCTCACTCAATAGTCATCTGCTGTCCTTCTCCAAGTGTAGTGCCCCCTAGTGGCAGGTATATATCCTGCACGTTTTTGAGTGTAATGTTTGATAACATGCTCTGGTGTGACGCTTTTGGACAAGCACTGGACCACAAAGTCAGTTTGAACCACAGAGATGGCCACTGAGTTAGCTCCAACTCATAGTGACCCTGCATAGGGTTTCTGAGGAGCAGCTGGTGGGTTTGAACTGCTGACCTTGTGGTTAGCCATCCAGTGCTTATCCGATAGCACCAGCCCCAATAGACTCACTAGTGAGCTCACTTGTATTTCTAGTGAAGTTTTTGGATGCTACCTCATTGTCAGTCCTGGGGATGCATCCTTACTTACCCTGTTCTTCCTGAATGACTGCAACAGCCACGTTGTTCTCCTCCTGCCTGAAGTATAGCTCTGACTTCCCCACTGGCCCAAAACCTTATCTACAGCTCCAGATGGCCCTGGTGTCATTGCTCTCCCTGCTGGGAACACAACTTCTGTTGCTGGTTAGAACTTGGGAGGGTACCACATTCAGAATTGTATATGAGCCTCCAAGTTCACTTAACATGAGCTGTGTATCCTTAGTTGAGAAACTAGAAGTTCACAGTGCACACATGACTGGGGATGATCAAAGAGTCAGTAGCCAGAACACAGGTCTCTGGATTCCATTGAGACCTCCAAATCCCAGGGCTTGGGTTTCCCAATGATATACTCCTACCAGGGGTCTAGGGTAGGAGCAGTGCTACATTCACACGCACACCCCAAACCTTAGTTGTCTGGTGCCACACCTAGATACATGCATACTACATACATACTAACACTGCTGTTGCTTTAAGTGCTGTTGAGTTGCTTCCAACTCATGATCCTGCATAGGGTTTCCGAGTGGCTGGTGGGTTTGTGCCACCGACCTTGCAGTTCAAACCGCTTGCAGCCCAGTGCTTATCCTACAGTGCCACACCAGGACTCCATGGTAACCCTAAGAGGTTAATTTTCTTTTCTCTACATGGCCTTCCAAAGCCTCTGAAACTCGTAATAAAATATTCACTTTGTCTGAGATTCTGAAGCTGACCTAATTGGCTCTGGGAAGAACTTCTACACTTGGCTGCAGCTTGGTGGTTTTCCTGTAAAGCAACTGTTTGGCTGAAGATAAGTCCGCTAGTAACTCTAGGCTCCCCTTTTAAACCGTCAACACAGCGGCATCATCGGTCTCATTAAAATTGATGTCAGCTCGATATGACAGGGCTGGAGAAAAGTGAAGGTCATAGCGTAAGGCTAGAACCATCTTCGTGTTTCTGTCTTTCTCTGGTAAAAGGAAATTGTAGCCTAATAGAAGTACCAGATGTGGAAACGATTCCTGTTGGACAATTTGAATTCATTTTCCTACAAAAATCCTTGTGCATGTGTACCAAACAGGAAATCCAGGAGTGGGATAAGGGTGATGGTGTTTAGGGGAAGCATGTGAAGTGTCTTACACAAGTCTGCCTCTCCAGATAAGAACTCTCAGCCAAGCCTTCAATCCTAGATTCCTACAGAAAAGGTAGTGAACTAAAAGCAAGAGCATGTGGTTTCTAGGCTAGATTCTTTCACTACTTCATGGGGAAACCTTGGGCCAGTCTTTGATCATCTCCTATGCCTCAGTTTCCCATCTCTACAACAGTGGTTCTAACTTGATTTTTAAAGCAAAGCTGTAACTTCAAATAACATGATGTTACTTCATTAACAGAGCACATGAACACAGCAGTTATTGGCTGGAGGGCAGGTGTGTATGGGCAAGACACTCCATCAGCCTGTAAGTCCCACTTAGGATTAGTTATCTAGTGCCTCACAGCCCCGCTCCAGCCCCGGCATTTCCTAATTCTCGTATTTGCTTCAAGAGCTGGAAGCAAACCTAGTCAATGAAGTTTTCAGATGGGAGACAATTTCAGAAATGGTTGGCTGTGACCTCCTCATCAAAAAGCTTGAGAAATGTAGAACAACATCCTTTGGCCCAGGGGGGCTGGGCTTCCCTGTGGAGGCAGAACCATGTCAAAGGCTTCTGGACAACTCAATTTCAAAAGTTAGAAACTAAAACCTGGCTTAGTAATTCCCTAGATGTCATCACTAGCCACAAGTAGATCAAGTTGGCATTTTCTTAACAAGGTCCTCTAGGACCAGGTCCCAATTATTTGTCACACCATCCACCCTGTTTTCCGATCTCTTTTGCTTACCACGACCCTTTCTCTTCTGCCTCCATTTCTATTGCTAAACTCTACTCATATACTTGCATATGCAGCTTACGTTCCTTTCAAGCAAATTTCCCCAATTCTGAGTTGGATGCCACCTGGCCAGTCTCTGAAGCGTCCCACTGCGTATCTAGGTACCCTTGCTCCTAGTTCCTAGCAAATATCACTCACACACCTACATCTTCTCCAACTAGATCGTAGGAGCATCCCCTGGATTGGTGTCTCTCTATACCAGTCTCCCTTCCCCCAGCCGAGGGGCTTGACATAAACCCGTAGGTGTTTCATAGGTACAGGAAAAGTTCTTATAAACTAGGAAATTCAGGAAAAATGATCCAAAGTTACTGTTTCACCTGACCTCTTGGGCGATTGAAGGTCTGTTAAATGGCAGCTAAGACCTTATGGTCAAGGGAAAAGAAAGTCTTTAGTAAATGAGGAATTCAATTGGACTGAATTGGTTTCCAAATGCAAATTCTACTTTAAAACCATTGAGAACTTATTTTTAAAGTTATGTTTGGGGCTCCCATCAAACTATGTAATTCCAATCTTTACATTAACATTGTTAATGCATAAAAACCCTACTCATTCCAACAGCCATAACTAAGATTTTCTAATATAATCCCCAAGTCTTCAACTAATGAAAATACCTATTATTGATAATAAGGTGCTCATACATACACATACACACCTATTTTCATTAAATAGTTGAGCCATAAAATACATACTGGGGACTATCTTTCCCCTCCCTCAAATCCCTCTAAGGTCTGTAAGAACAGAGAATCTTTCCATCTCTGGAAAGGCTGAGCAGACCTCAGGCCGTGCCTACCAGCTCCCCAGCAAGGCCTTTCACATGTCACTCCTCCTTAGCACGCCTAGCTTGACAACAAACCATACTCTGTTTGTCTGTCCATCAAACCCTAAACTGTTCAGCCTTAGTGCAAAGCCCATTTTTTCCCTCAGACCCTTCAGTCAGCAAGGGTCATAGATGGATCAGTGCTGCATGAGACTTCAGAGGTTCTCTGTTCACAACCCCTCAATTTTACAGACTGGGAGGTAATCCAAAGGTCAAGACAAAGTCACACAGGAAATCAGTTAGCAGAACCAAGACTAGAATTCAGATCTGAAATTCTGTGTTAGGCTTTTCCTTTACACTATGTCCTCTTTTCCTTAAAATCCATCTACCATTTGAAACTAATATACTGTTTTACTAGCTTTCAAGAGCTTTAGATTTCAAACACCTTTAAAAGTCTGCCTCATTTACTTCCAGTTATCAAAAGTTCACGGTTCGTACAGACTTGTACATTTATCTTCACCAACACCAGTTTACAAATGCAAAGAAAGCAACTCTTTAGTGTGTTCTAACGTAAGCTTACAATTAGTCTAATTTTAAAATGTAAGCATACAATTAGGCTTTACCAAAGAGTAACATGTTTATTTGACTTAAATTCTTTAAAATAATTTTTTTTGCAGTTGTCACATAAAAGATCTTAATGTAAAAAAAAAAAAAAAAAATTTTTTTTAAAGGAAGCAAAGAAGTGCATGAAAAACACCCAAAATGTTAAGATTTTATTTACAAAGCTTCTTTGTTGTACAGAAAGTAAAAATGCTATTACAATCTCAGCGTAACTGGTAGCCACAAATGGTTAAGACTCACTGATCACAGCTATCCACGCTACAGCAAGTCTTACACGGAAACCTAACAAACACAATTTTGTTGGGGTGTGAAGTCCCCAAGCTTGGTGGTGGATTTCCAAGAGGGACTAAATAGAAGAAGGTGGAATGTCACAGGAACTATTCTTTGGCTCTTTGGGTGGGTGGGTGTCCTGGGGTTTGTATCACAGCTACTTTTTTTTTTTTTTAAACAGCTACCAAATCCATGAGCAGTCCAACCAATACTGAACAGTTCTTTTTTTGCAGGTTGTTTGGGGTCTTAATCATCTTCTTCATCATCTGTTTCTCGCTTCCTCTTCTCACCTTTCCCGCTTTCTTTCTCCTCCTCTGTATAATAAGAAAAAATCATTTTGAGATGATTAAAATGGCATTTTGCCAAAGTTACTGCTAATGAAGGCTACAATATAAGATTTTCTTTTTTTGATGGTTGGGAGGCAAGAAAGATGCATGCTTGATCAAATCAATAGGTTACTGAATATATATAATTCAAAAGAAGTACAAACTGTACCCACCCACAGAAGCAACGAGAAAATGTGTAGCAGCACTTAACTCATACAGCAGAGTCAACCCAGTTTTCTCAATTTTAACTTATTCTCTCCCTAATTGTCCTTCAAAGTTGTTGGCCAACAGTTAGACAATTTGGAATCAACTAGCCTGTTTGTGAGTCATGCTCACTTATACACGACCTTGGGCAAGCTACTTAAAGAGCCTCTGCATGTCTGTTTCTTCATTTGTAAAATGCATGATTCTGAGGATTACATGAGACCAGATACATAAGGTACTTAGTCTAGTACATGGTAACTTCTTTACAATGCTTTATAGAGACACAAAGACCTATGCACAGTCCTATTTTCCTAATAAAAAGTCATGACTAATGAAAGTAACTATACTGGTGATAAATCATGTTCCAAAAAGCTCCTGATTAGGAACAAGGCTCCTAAAATCATTGCTGTATCAGTGCCTGGCAGATGCAGAGTAAAAGTATGAACCAAACTACCACACAATATTAAATAAATAATGGTTGTTTTAGTAATCTTAGTTGTGATAGGAAAAGGAGTAACACAAACAAAAAATTATGACCCAATTATTAAGCCTTCTTTATGAACAAATGCCAAACAAACTTTATGCCTAGCTATAATCCAAATGACAGGGTCTAACTAACACAATTAATTAAGTGTAGGGGAGTTAGGACTGGGCCTACCACCATTAATCTCTGAAGCAGGAGGTGGGGCGGCACTAGCATGCAGGTGGGTCACAGGGCTATGTAGGCCACCAGGACACAGGGCCTATTATTCTCTTCCCAGTGGGTTCCAATTCTAAATTCATAGACAACTTCACTTAATTTTTAGCCAACTCTTAAGAAGGTGCATGTTATTAGACTCACCTTCATCTTCATCTTCATCCTCATCTTCTTCATCTTCATCAAATTCTCCATCAAGGCCAAATTCTTCTTCCTAAAAAGTGGTAAACAGTATATTATTACCAGATTAATTCTGCCAAGTTGAAAAGTATAAAAATGTACTTTGCAAATAAACATAACATGCATCAAAGATACAACTATGATGACGTGGAGAGATGGAGCAGCTGGGGAATTTAGATCCAGAGAGGGAGAGGGACTGTGTGCTGAAAACTGGGGGTGGGGTGGGGTTGGTGGCAAGGCTTGCAGGGTATACCCTTTGGTTGGTTGATAATGCATAGAGGGGATTGTAACCATGGCAATGAAACAATATATGATAGAATGAATGTAAAACTAATGTTCTCCCATGTAAACTATCACATAATTCACAATAAAACATTAAAAAAGACACAACTATGTTGTTATTATTGTTATGTGCCATGGAGTCGATTCCAACTCTTAGCGACCCTGTACAGGGTTTCCGAGGCTGGAAATCTTTACGGGAGTTGAAAAGCCTCATCTTTCTCCTGCAGAACAGCTGGTAGTTTCAAAACTGCTGACCTTGTGGTTCCCAGCCCGATTCGTAGCCATTCTGATGATGGTGTCCCATTAATTAGATTATGTGCTCTGTTATGGCAGAACTATGATCTAACTTACTTTACATCTCCAACTATTACACAGAGCAGGCATACAACATATCTACTGAACCAAGCCCAACAGACAAGAACAAGTTCAAACTCAGTAAAACATACATCAACACACAGGTATAACCAACAATAGATTTTTTTCCCAGTATTTTCATCCTACTGAATATTCTACTCTTACTTTCAGCCAAAGTTAAAAGGCCCAAACTTAATTTGCAGAGTTAAGCCATATGCTTAGTTATCATTCAGCAGGCATTCCATTCAATAATTATTAAGTTGGGGGAGAAGCAAAATTCATCAGATGCATAAGTACTAACTAATTTTGTCAGAAGCTCCCTTCTGTTTGAAAATCTGCCCTTTCATTATAATTATCAATAGGAAGCAGGACAGAAAAGAGCTGCACTGACCTCCCCACTGGCTTCGTCTTCATCTTCCTCCTCTTCGAAATAAAAATCTTCATCCTCATCCTCATCTTCTTCTGAAAATAGTCCAAAAAGTCACTTATTTAAGTACTCTTGGTGTTTCATGGGACACATTTGCCAAGTATTAGAGCCCACAAGAAGAATGCTAAGCTGAGGTACAACCAGGGGAGACCATGAACTGCAGCCATCATTCTTCTTCCAAATAGCTAGTGCAATGAAGTCCCTCTGTCCAGCAGAGTCCCATGGAACCAGGAGATGAACTCTGCAATACTTACTGATGAAGTAATACAACATCTGGGGTTTGCTTCAAAACAATACATGAAATGGGCAAGTGTATGTATATGTAAAACAAGTTCAACTACAAAGCAATCATTGTTGAAGCTGGGTGATGGGCATGGGAATTTGGTACCACCACAGTCAACTGCCCAGGGAACTGTCCTAACAAGCCTGTGATCCAAGGAGCTGACTTGGTGGCACCTGCATCTCTCTTAAATTTTGTGAGGATCTGACTTCTCCTGGTGCCTAAAGCTTCTGTGCTCTTTCCTACCTCCAGCTTCTGTAATTCTTCCCTTTCTTCTCCGCTTCGCTAAACTCTGACTCAGTCTTTGAGTCTCAGGTAAACATCACCACCTCAGGCAGTCTTCCCAGGGCTCTTAATCCCGATTAGATGATTTTGTTAGGCAGTTAGAGATCAGGGAAAAGGGACTAACCACAATCAACCACAAAAATGCAGGAAACAACTTGACCTGTCAGGAGAGTCTAATAAAAGGAAAGACAGAAGAGGGAACTTTCCCCAAAATCAGGCATGTGGAGAAAAGGACTAAGACTGAGCTGATGTAATGGGAAAGAAGTACATCAACCCAGAAAATGAGGTAAACATAGGGATCAGGTGACAACTATTAGGGAAAAAAAAAAAAAAAGTAAAACCAAGAACACACTAGATGCGCTTCTCACTCACGAGGTGGAAGCCTGTTCTCCTCCCTGGAAGAGCATCTAGATGTTAATAAATCTTACTTAAACCTCAGTTTCTCTGGCTCCTTTCATGTGCATATTGTGCCTATACCCTACCAAGTCTTCAGGGGGCTAGTGGGACCAGACAGACACTTCATCCAAACTGTGACAATCTCACCACACCTGGTGTGTCTCCATTATAGTTCACTCTGCTCATGTGGGATGACAGATTTGTTTTTGAGTAGTTAATATTTCTTTCTAGGAGACAGTAAGCATCAAGAGGACAAGAACTATGTGTGCTATTTTCGCCCAGGCACCATCGCCCATAGCGCCTGGCAGATAGGAAATGTGCAAGCATTGGTTGCTCACTGATTTTTGCCCTCCACCCTCCAAGGAACTTACTTTACAAGTTCCTGCAAATATGATCATTCATCCTGTTTAAGGTAAATGTACAGGAAATGAATGATAAACATTTGGAGAGATGTTGAATTTTACCATCTTGTTTCAATCTGCTGGGGGGTGGGGGGTGGACGAGGGCAAGCAAACAAGCCTTCAGAGTATGATGGCATTAATTCCATTCCGACGAGAACTCTGCCATCTGTACCTCACCCTTGTTGTTGTTGTTAAGTGCCGTAGAGTCGGTTCCGACTCATAGCGACCCTGCACAGGGTTTCCAAGGCTGTAAATCTTTACAGGAGCAGACCACCTCATCTTTCTCCCGCAGAACCGCTGGTAGTTTCGAACGTCTGACCTTGCAGTTCACAGCCCGATTCGTAACCACTATGCTACCAGTACCTCACCCTTACCCCATGTTTTTTACAATTTCTGTCTTGGGTGCTTTTTAAAAGATGCCACTATGAAGAATGCCTCAAATACAGCCATACCAAAATTCAGCAACACCAGGAATTCTAGAACAAGTTCTCTTCATATGACTGTTATGAAAATCAATCTCCCTGCTTCCTCTACTCCTCTTTTGAGAAAAATCTGTTATCCAAAAAGTGACTGAGAGTAATCAAGTCAATGTACAGGGAAAGGCAGGTTGGTTAATCAAGAGAAAATTTTTAAGGTAGAAAACACAAAAAGATTCCTAAAAAATAAATGGAATGTAAAACACCTTGATCAAATATTGAAAATGCACTTGAACTTTATGGTATGGCCAGATCATTTCTCTCAGTGTTAATCAAAAGTAGAATCTTCACACATAGCACTTTAAAAGCATTACCCACTTAAACGCCATATAGCTAAGAAATGCAAGACAAGGCTTATTTGTATATTGGATATCACAAACATGCACCAAGTACCTATACTGGTGCCTACCGAGAGCCATAGCCTATGAATGGATAAAGATAGCTGAGGACTAAAGTGTGCCTGATCCAAGCCATGTATTTTCAATAATGTCATATGCATGCAAAAGCTGGACAGTGAATAAGGAAGACCGTAGAAGAATTTGATGCTTTTAAGTTATGGTGTTGGAGAATATTGAAAGTGCCATGGGCTGCAAAAAGAACCAATAGATCCATTTTGGAAGAAGCGCAGCCAGTGAGCTCCTTGGAGGCCAAGATAGCCAAACTTTGTCTCTCATACTACGGACATATTGTCAAGAGGGACCAGTCGCTGGAGAAGGATATTATGTTTGGTAAGGTGGAGGGTCAGAGAAAAAGAGGAAGACCCCCAATGAGATGGGTTGGGCAAGTGGCAGTATTGATGGACTCAAGCATGGCAACAGTAGAGGGGTTGGCCCAGAATCAGGCAGTGTTTCGTTCTGCGGTGCGTAAAGTTGCTATGAGTTGGTACCAACTCAAGGGCACCAAACAACCTAGGAAGATAATCGGAGCCTGGTTGGGAAGCGGCGAGAAGAGTGACAAGCACTCTAAAAGAGGTCCTCTACAAACATGAAGCTAACCTAGCTGTGGATACCAGGAAATGCTTCCTGGACGAGGCTCTGAAAAAAAGAGTAATTTGTATGGACAACTGGGTAGTGACCAAGAAAATGGAATAGTTCAGAGAAAGACCTATGACCTCTGTATCCTGAATTCATATCAGTGACCAGATTTACTTAATTAACAAACCACTTTTGCTCTGAATCATTTTAAGGCTTCAATGTCCCAAGAGCTTATTAAAATTAAGCAGAAGTTCTAGCCCCAAATGTAATGGAATAACTACACAACGTGAATGTACGTTCTTTTCTCAATAAAAAGGCACTGAGTAATGCATCTACTCACCTTCATCCTCACCGTCCACCTCAACATCTGAGTCAGGGGCTTCCTGGTCCTCTGGGTCATAGCCATCCAGGTAGGTCAGCTGAGGAAGGAGTTTGAATACACTCTCTCGGTAATCATTCAAGTTGGTAACCTCACAGTTAAACAGATCCAGGCTTTTCAGGCATTCTAATTTTTTCTAAAGAAAAGGATAAAAAAACAAACAAACCACAACTCCTAAACAAAAGGAACATGAGCAGCAAAACCCATCTTCTGAAGTGGTAAAACTCTAGGGTTTGTATTCAAGTAAGTTGCTACCCACTCAGTCTTGTACAAAAGGAAAACACTTCAAGTCCTGGCAACCTTTGAAAGCACTGGATTTTAATCAGTACCGCCCCCCTTCCTACAGGTGTCCTTCTGGATAACTATGTCCTTTTTTCAGGAGCTTACAGAAAAAATAATTTTAAATCACATTATTTTTTATTAAAACCACATCTTTTCAAAGTGTAAGGCAAATCAAACAGCTAGCTTAATGCTTGGTTCAAAAATAAGCTTTTAAATTTGAGTTAATAGTCAATGAGAAATTGGTTGGGTCTTCCATTCTCTGGGGTAGCAGTATGTGAAAAAATTCAGAGCTTTGTAACAGCCCCAAACTTCAGAAAGAACAACATTTATAAATTGGAAAATCTCCAGAGTAGCTGGAGACTGAATGCAGACCTTGCAATTAAGCAGCCCAGGGCTTAGTTCACTGAGCCACTATGGCTCCTTCTTCAACCTCAAGTACAGTTCTACTTAGGGAATAAGATGAAAACATTAAGTAGTGGACAGGAGATTTAAAAAGCATAAAGTGTGGGGACGCAAACATTGTCTAAGAAGATAGGAGTCAACATAAGGCTGGGGGAAAGGAATGAAAAAAGTAAGAAAACATTATTACACTCTTTCCTTCTTGGGGAAAAGTACTATAACTGATGCTGTGTTTTTTTTTTAAACCAGAATTTTCTGATAAAAATCGCTCCCATTTACCATACCTTGACATTGTTACAATACCTCATTTGTCAGTTTTATCCATCCTAAAACACTTATGAACTAAAAACTTAGCCCAAGAGAAGCTTTCTGAGTAGTCAAAGTAGACAGCAAAATGTCCCTGTATTTTATTCAGACCCTCATTGGTTAATGTCTCAGTTACCAGTATTTTAATACCAAGTCTATTAGAAGGTTTCATTAAGGTTAAGACTTATGAAATTGGAAGAACAGAGGTACTGTTACAAGGGTATAGTAACAGAAAGTGACAGCAGACCCTCACAGATAGAAGAGAGAGTGAGCCTAAAAAAGCTAACATAAAATGTGAGGTGTTATATGTAGTCTGTGATTTTTGAATAGGATGAGCCCAGAGGGCACATGGCTGTATGCCCTTGTAAGTGTAATTTGTAATAATGGTTCTGAAGAGAAAAAGCTTGGCATTTTTAAGTAGTTTAAAAAAAAAAAAAAAAAATTGGAGGGTGGGGCGATGCCTAAAGATTTATGTGGGAAAGCTTAGCTATCCAGAATAAATGACTTTGCTCTATGTTCACATTCACAAGGATCTGGGAAGAAATGCAGACAAGATGAGATCTTGTCTTCAGGATGTTAAGTACCTGTGTAATTCTGGGGAGTTACAAGAAGAATGGAAAATCTTTACAGCAGGGACCCTATGTCCGCTGACCAATTCTGGCCTGTCACCTGTTCTTATCTCTACAGGTGACATACAGCAGGGTTATAGCAAAAGGCAAATGTTGTACCCCTCAAAACACAAATGTACAATGATCTAAGAGTGCGTGGAACAAACAATGTGCTTATGTAACTTGGTCCTGAGTTCTTAAGAAAGCTGTCTCTGTGCCTTCTAATCTCAGGGAGGGCTGCTGTTTGCTTTCAGAATAGCTTCCCTACTGAGCAGGCCCCAAGTTCTAGAAGACCAGGTATGACTTCTTGCCAATGAGGGGGAAAAATGTGGAAATATCACCACAGACAACTAGCCAGTATACTGGGAACTCCTTTCTCCTCACCAATGTTGACTATGCTTGCTAAAACACAACCACAAGTAATTTCAGGCAGCTTTCCCAGAGAGGTTCAGTCTAAGACATTGTCTCATGTGAAGCGATGAACCATTTCCTAGATGTACCAAACGACAGCCTCTGATGTGTAGCTGGACACTGTGCAGCACACCAGACCCGTTCTTCAGTTTACTGACTATTCCTGCATACAAAACATCTAAGGCTGTTTCTAAAACCATAAGAATTTTTGGCTATTTCCTGCCAAAGGACCCATTATCATCAAACAGATGGGACATTGCAAACGGTATCTCAGAAAACAAAATAAATATGACAAAAAAGATGCTAAATAACTGTTAATATACTTTAGAATTCTCTTATGTGGTAAAATTATAATCTGAGAGGGTCCAGCAGGCACAAAAGACACTATACATAGCTTATCCAGAAGATTTCAGTGTAATCTATAAATACGGCTTTAAAAAATTACAATTCTATCACACCAGAAATTTGACCTAGCCATAATAAACATTAAACATTTTATTAACAATAATGTTGCTTGCCTTCTTAGAATTTAGAAGGGCTTTGGGGGATGGTTTGGATGGCCCAGGTCTCTTAAAAAAGGTGTCCAAGGAAGTTTGAATTGATGCCTTCTTTGTCTCTCGATTAATGTCCCTGTAGCAAGCAGAGGCATTCACAATCATTGCATTGACTTTACGAGCTGGGCTCAAAGTAGACGGTGTTCAAAATATATGTGGTTAATGAAGATGAGGATGGTGTTTTTTCCCCCTGAATAGTCTTAGACGTCATAATGGACCCCGCATCCCCTCCTCCCTTCACCTTCTCCTACAGTCTTATTGTATTCCAAGTTAGAACTTCAGGATCCAACCTGGCACCCCAGGAATCGGAAAAGCAAGTATAGCCCAACAGTGAGAGTACGGGCTTTTCCCAGAGAGGTTTTGCCATTGAAGAACACAGTGTGTGACTTGGGACAAGGAGCAGCCTCCTCTAAGCCTCAGCTTCTATAAGACGAGGAACCATGCATGCTATCTACCCACTTTGTATACAGTTTTGAGAATGACTGATAACATACAGCATCTAGTGCATAGGGTTAAAGACAATGACGATCATTTCTTAGCTACCAAAGTCCCTTGGACATCACTAGCAGGTCAGGAACACCCAAGCCAACATCTCCCACACTATCTTTCTTCTGTTCTGCCTTTCTGTGAGGGCACTGACAAAGGCTTCTGAATGAAATGTCAAACAGGGCTCAGGATGTCAGGAAAATTAGGCAACCGTCAGTGATCTAGGATGGAAAATACTGCCTAATCCTCTGTATTAGGAAAAAGGGGTTCCCATGCTCACAGTGACCCAGAATTGATAGGCGTGTCATTAGCATATAAATAATAAAGGCTTAGTGTAGCCTATCAGACTGCACGAATAGTCAGCGCTCAATTTAGTGTTCCTGCTGGAATCCCTAGCTTAGGCCAATATGGGCAGAGGGTAAATTCTAAGACACAGAAGAATAGGTCCCAAGGGCAATGGAAAGCACCATGAACTTGAATTTCAGCTCTGTAAACATCTCTAAAAGGAGGACAGTCATTCTCACCTCTCTGAGTTATACAAGGGTACGATGAGATAGTGTTTGAATAAAGCAAAACTCAATAAATGTCTGCTTCAACACTGTAAAATGGGGGTTTGGTTTGGAAGACAAGAATAAAATCAGTAAAGATGAAGGAGCCTGAGTATCGTATTAGGGCATACCTATAACAGAAAAACAGTGACAACATTTGTGGAACAAGGGTAAGGAAGAAGTAGGCTCCTAACATTTATAAGAAATATTAGTTCTTACATACAGTTGACTTGAAATATAATAAAAAAAGGAACTCTGTAGATGGCCATTACATTTACATAGGAGTGGAATCTCAATTGCTAATTAGAAAGCAGGACCTCACAGTTCTGAAGGAAATCCTTTCCATTAAAATAAGCCATAATTTAACTTTATCTTCCCCTGAAACATAAGCATTTTCATTTATTGTGACACCAGAAAAGACAGAGACAGCAGAGGAGAATGTCTTATTATCTCCTTTTGGGTTCTGCTCCTCTGAATCCTGAAAGACAATGCCTATCTTCTGCATAATCTTCTCCTAATTAATGTTTGCTGTAAGGTAAGTCAACCCCAAATACTGACTTTATATAAATCAGTAAAAACAGAATGCTGGTGGCTTCTTCGCATAGTATGACACACATTTGATTCCCTTCAACTGTATTAAAATGAGAGTCTACTTTCATTCCAAATTACAAAATGTCCTATTTAGGGACAGTCCTGTAACCAGTTTGAATGCACAGGACTTCCAGGTGGCAGCCTAATAACCCAGGCTGTAGGGCTGCTGCAGATTCTGCATTCACTTTACTGGTTACTTCTGTCTTTGGGAGCTCTTTAACGGCCACTACAACTTCTACATGGACTGCCTCCACATTTGTAAAGCCTTCCAATTTACAAATGATAGTAAGCATATTACCTTATTCTCGGAACCCCTACATGAAATAAGGCAGGGAATACCAGCCCGTTCCAAAATCTAGGAAAACTGAGGCCTAGAGAGAAGCAGCAACTTGCCCGAAGTCACACAGTAAATTGACAATCCAAATGAAATTTAAACTTAGTTTAGTCCACAGTTTATCCCAATATATGAAACCAAGGAGAAGTCTGGGGGATTTTTAAGCAAAACTTTCTAAAACAGTGACCAGCACAAGGTCGTGAATGAGAAGATCTAATGTCGTGGTGCTCTTCTTGGACTGTTCCATCTACAATTCAGATACGTACTTAGTATAAATTTGAAATTTTTACTATAAAAGTACAGACTGGCTTGGTCAGCCATCTGGGGAAAAGGTAAGAAAAATGCTTAACGCAATAGTCAAAATATGAATTTAAAAAGATCGTCAAAAAAAACCCTCCACCATTGGAAGCCACTACAATGTTAGGGAAGGAGAGAGAAACCACAGGAATAAAGGCAAAATGAAAAGCCCTCACCTTTAAAATTGGATTTGTGTGTATATGTTTTAAAAATCACATTTTTCAATTACTAGTCCCAACCATTTCCCTTGCAATAAAAAAAATATGAAAATGAAAATGACCAATAAAATCCTGGTTTCCAAATTCTTATTTACTTACCAAAGGTTCCAAGGTGCTGATATCTTTCAGTTTATTTCCACTTAAGTTTAGATGTGTGAGGTTTGGAAGTTTTTCCGCTAACACATCCAGACCTCCAAAGATTCTATTGTCACTAAGCTCAAGCTGCAAGAGAAAATACATACCACACACACATCAGCAAGGTGATAAAAATAGCAGAAAGTGTTCTCAAATAGTTATCAAGATGAGCAGATGGTTCCTATTTCTATGACTAAATCCAAATTAGTAGTTTATGAATCCTACCTAGCAACTTTAAGGGAAGGAAAGACGAGACGGGGACAAGGTGAGGACTGCTGTGTTTTCATAACCAGCTGCTAATAATAAGTTTGTTTGAGAATTGGCTTCTAACATCACCGAATACATTTTCTAACCTAAAAAGTAGGACAAAGCAACTTAGAATCCTTTGAGAAGTTTTAATAATCTATACCTGCCAGGAAAGGGTAAATGATCCGTGCATTCTGAACATCGTATTCTGTGTGCCAAGTAAAGCTTGCTTTGCCCACCTGAAACCTAACCTGCTGTGCACAGTGCTGATACATTGTGGGTTCTACATTTGATAGCCACCATGGAATGCTGGTACGGAGTCTATTAGAAGTGGGCCACACCCCAGAGATAAGCCCTGAAAACATCCCAACAACTGCAGTAGTAACAGGGCAATGGTCTCAGGGCTGATGAAAGCAGCTCCTTGGAGGCCATTTCTTGTGTAAGCTTGGCACTGGCCTTTATAAGAACCTACTCTAATTTCCTAGCTGCAGGTCAAGTAGCAGCGGCAACTAGTGTGCCAATGAAGGAATGAGCCTTCACCAATGATTACAATCGCAGAGTAAGAGAAATTGGAGCCTAGAAAGTCCCGTGGAGAGCACTGAATCAAGTTCTTCATTTTGAAGATCAGAAAACTTAAACCACACAGCTAGTTTCAATTCTATATTTTAAGTGCCAATAACAGTAACTGTATCTAATCTTAACACAGTCCTGAAGTGCCAGGCACTGTTGTAGTACTATAAATACATGAATTCATTTGACCTCACAACAAGCCTTTGGGGTAACAGACTTATTATCTCCATATACAGATGAGGTAAATGAACCACACAGCAACTATGTAGCAAGTTCAAGGTCATACAGCTGGTACAATGACTGTCTTCAGAAAATCTTCTATGACTTCCCCTCACTACACAACAAACCTCTAATAGCATGAAAACTTCATGTAATGCAGTCTTTGGAATGCAATGAAAAATATTACATGATACGGAGTAGAGAGACTTTTAAAACTTCAAATTATTTTTGAAATGAGTTTTATATCCCAGTAAATATCTAGTCATGCTCTAGATTAAGAGATAGATAAGAGCAAAGAGCTTTGTTCTTATAAACAGTGACCACTTCCTATGGTTGATTCAAATATTACACGCATGTAGTATTCACATCCTTTTGACATATCTTAGGGCATAGAAATAACATGGCAATCCACTAAAGAATTTGTTGCTGTTATTGTTAAGTGCCATTGTTATCAATTCCATTCATAGGGACCCTGTACAATGTTTCTAAGGAGTGGCTGGCAGCTAACCACCAACCTTGCAGTTAGCTGATCCTACAGCACCAAACAAGGAATTCGCTAAAGGATTTAGTAGAATATTTATTTTGAAATGAAATAAATGAAAATTCTGGAAGCCAGTGACATTTATAAAGCACTTTTTTTCTTCCTTTTTTTCCTTGAGTCTGGTTCTTATAAAAAATAGGAAGAAAATTAAGTCCATATTGTCTGTGGGAACATTTAATCTGCCTTTAAGTATTAATTTTTAGATCTCTTCACTACCATCTCATCGTATCTTTAAGGTACGTGGCCTTCTTAGAAAACAAGGGCTGCTGCATGTTGCATAACCAACTAAATTTTTTACCCAGAAGACTTGGAAACAAGCAAGTCCAGCTCAAAGATGGTGGATGATCACACAGTTTTGAATTCTACATAGTTCTGGCACAAATTCAATCTCCAGGGAAGACACTGAAAGGGCTCAGCACACCTTTTCCAAGTCTACATCCCAAGGCTTCCACCTGTTATTTTTCTTTTCTACTTTAACACAATTTACAAATTTCAGTTTCTCACTGTGGCACTCGACTGAACTGGCTCGAGCTGGTTCAAAGCCCTGGATTCAAGTTTTGAAATATCAGAAAGATATAATAAGTCCCACATACTAAGTCATTGATGCTAACTTTCTGAATAAGTCTGACAGTACAGACACCAGAACCATTTAGGACAATATAACAGGATGCCAGGAAAACAGAACAAAACCACTAACATACTCAACTATGGATTTCTACCATCAAGTTTGTGAAGATGCTAAAAAGCCACTGTACAAATCTAAGTGAGCTAATCAGAGTTTCCACTATCACTGATGACCCATGCAAATAGAACAAGATTAAATTTGGACTTCAACAGTGCGTGCTTGTTGGTGTTGTTAAATGACATCGAGTCAGCTTCAATTCAGTGACCCTGTATAGTGTTTCCAAGGAGTGGACAGTGGGTTTGAAATGCTGATGACCTGGTAGCTTGCAGGACACTGCTGTAGTACATGCTTGTTGTTAAGTGCCGAGTCGATTTTGTCCCATAGCAACCGAGGAGCAGCTGAACTTGAATTGCCAACCTTGCTGTTCAAACCAGCACAGTCCAGCGCATTAACTACAGCACCATACCAGGACTCCTAGTACATGCTTAGAAGGGAGAAAACTACAAATTTAAATATAATAGGATTCTTTCTGAGCAAAAAACAGGGTCACATGAAACTCATGAGGACTGCCGGAATAATAATTGCCTAAACAATTAAGAACACTTTTTAGTTGTTAATTCATATACTTAATCAAAAATAAGTCCCTCTTGGGACTCAAGCGAGCCAAAATAATAGCCTACCTGCACTTTGCCTAAACTTGATTACAGAAATAAATTTCTTTCTGTGTGTGCCTTTGTTTACTCAAGTTCCCTAGCACAGCAAACACCAAAAACAGAATTCTGGAAAACTGACATCATCCGACAGTTTTCCCTATGTAATGGAAAAGGTAATGGATTGTTGTTTTACTGTGTGCTGTCAAATCAGTTCCAACTCACAGCAACCCTGTTTAAGGTTTGCTGAAGCTGTAAATCTTTACAGGAGCAAAAAGCCTCGTCTTTCTCCCGTAGAGTGGCTTGGTGGATTCAAACTGTTGACCTTGTGGTTAGCAGCTCCATGCATAACCTACTAGGCCACTAATGTCCCTTAAGGTAATGGATTATTGTTGTCATTGTGTGCTGTTGAGTTGGTTCTGACTCACACTGACACTGTACAGGGTTTCTGAGAATTCCAGGCAATGGGTTGTTATTGGTGTTGAGTGCCCTAAAGTCAGTTCTGATCCATAGTGATGCAGTACAGGGTTTCCGAGGAGTGGCTGGTGAGTATGAACTGCTGACCTGTGGTTCAAACTGACTTTGCAGTTTAGCACATGAGCCCACAGCGCCACACCAGAACTCCAGGTAATAATAGACTATTGTTGTTGTTAAGTGCTGTGGAATCGGTTCTGACCCAGAGCAACCCTGTATAGGGTTTCCAAGGAGTGGCTGGTGAGCTTCAACTACATACTTTGTGGTTCAAATGACTTTGCAGTCTAGCACATAAACCGACAGCGCCACACTAGGACTTTAGGAGCAAAATCTGTCTGAGCTTGTGGCTGTGTGCTAAGACAAACGGCCAGACTAGAAAATGTTAAGTTTCTTCTATCACTGATATTGTAGGGCTCTATGACAGATAAATGTGCTAGGACAACAGAAACACTGTTCTTAATACTTTTATCCCTTTGGAGGAGCGTTTAAAAGAAGGCAGACCAGTGAAGCATTAAAGATAGGCCATCAACTAGAATAGGAAAATACAATAGTTTTGTTTCACTAAATGAAATCTTCCAATCAGCTACAACACATTTTAAACTCTGTTGTGGTGCTACAGGATAAGCATTGGACTCTTAACTGCAAGGTCGGTGGTTCAAACCTACTGTATAGGATTTCTGAGAACTGTATAGGGTTGATATGAATTGACTGACTAGACATTTAACAACAATCATTAAGAACTATACAACAGATTCTAATTATTTTAATTATAAACCTGAAGCATCTTTAAACTTACCTGTTAACCAACATGTGGTGGTTTTGTGCTGTGGAGTCGGTTCCAGCTCATAGCGACCCTGTATAGGGTTTCCAAGGCTATAAATCTTTGCCGGAGCAGAAAACCTCATCTTTCTCCCATAGAACAGCTGGAAGTTTCAAACTGCTGACCGTGAGATTAGCAGCCTGACTTGAAACCACTACACTAAAACATGTGGTGGTGGTTATGTGCTATGGAGTCAGAACCGACTCATGGCAACCCTGTTCAGGGTTTCCAAAGCTGTAAATCTTTACGGGAGCAGAAGAAAGCCTCATCTTTCTCCAGCGGAGTGGCTAGCAGTTTCGAACTGCTGACCGTGAGATTAGCAGCCCGACTCATAACCACTACGCTAAAACATGTAGAGAGATGTATTTGTGATTCCCAAGAATCACATACTAAGAACACATCTTAGCTGATATTATTTTATATATATATATATATATATAGAATTTTAACAATTAAGTTATCCATAAAATAATTATCCTCATAATTGCTATTTATTATTATTTCTAAATATCACATCAATTCTGCAAGGTAAATCAGTATCACCAGTTTTTATAGGTGACGAAATTGAGCCCTGGAGAGATTAAGTAGCCTGCATAAGATCACCCAACAGGGAAATGATCGAGCTGGAATTCAACCCCAGGCCTGCCCAGTTTCAAAAGTCATATACTACTTTCTGCTACACTAAGAGCTTCCTTACATGCAAAAGCATACGTTTTCCCTCCCCAGGATAGTTCTCTTTTATTGATAAAGAGAAAGTGCTTACCTTTTTTAATTTCGGCAGTTTGGGGAGATTCGAAACTGAAATCAAGCCTACATTTATTAAACTGAGGAACTCTAAGTTCACAAATTCAGCTGTTAAACCCTCAATTTTTCCATCATTTGATCTGCAGTTGTCTAGGACAAGTTCTCGAACCTGTTTCAATAAAGAAAAAGAACAAGCTTTCAAAAAACAGAGGAAACAAAAACTCCCACCTTAGACCTACACTAAGTTATAAATAAACGAAAAAAAGATTACGCCTTTAAAAGCAATATCCTTCTATGTGTAACAAATTAGACTGTCACTAGGGATAATAAAGATTTCGTTTTCCAGAGATAGAAAATGGTTCTTTTACGTGAAGAACCTACAATTATATTTATGCAAATAATCACCTTGCCAACAACTCCCTCTCTCCATGAGATATTCATAAGCACAACTATGCCATTTTTAAATCAGCATTATCACTTTTACCAAAAAAGGGGGACAAGGACAGGGGCCCAGGTTAGCCTGTAGAAGGTGCATCAAAATATGGTATACCCTTTTATTTTCCCACCAAACATGCTCCCCAAGAGAAACTAAATAAAAATGTAAAGTGAAGATGCCCCTTTAATTTTCCAAACTACGGGAAAAGAAGCAAACTTGACTTTTCCTATTAAGATCACTAAGATTTGGAATGTTTCTGCACTAAAACACTTCCCCCATCTGATTTTATTACCAAGATTATCTTCACATTGGAAGGATTCAAGATGCAAGAGGCCTTAATTCCAAACCAAGATCAATTTGGTATATATATGAGAAAGATCTACCTATGGAAGAGGATTGTTAGACATTACAATAGTTACCTTTTTCATTGCTATAAAATTTCCTTTGAGGTTCTTGATATTCAGAACTCAAATTCAAATCCATCCCACAACATCTTCTGACAGATAATATGGACATCATACCTTTTCTCAAAGTCACCACAGTTGCTCAATGGAAATCTTATACAGGGTCATTATGAATTGGAAGCAACTTGGTGGCACTTTACAACAATGCATCCAAGGTGCAACTATTGGTCTCTCCCTGTTGGAAACAAACAGTCCAAACAACTAATGGTCCCTGTGAAATAACACAGGGGAGCCCTCACAACCCTAAGACCAGAATCAGATGGTGTCCAGCTACCACTACCAACCGCTCTGAAAAGGGATCTCTGTAGAAGGTCCTGGAGAAAGTGGAAGAAAAATGTGGAACAAAACTCAAGATCATAAAAAGACCAGTTGGAGCAACTGGTGTAAACCCTGAAACTCACTCACCTGAAGCCTGGAACTAAACCCATCCTTGAGACTCAACTTTCAGCCAAATGAGACAGGCCTATATGCTGACCACCACTAGGGAGGTACACAATCAACCATAAGAGATCAAAAGAGTAGTTTGTGCCCAGAGATAAATTTGAGAAAGCAGGAATGAGCAGCACGACAAATGGAAACAAACACAGGAAGGAAGGTGGGAGAGTGCTGTTACATTGTGGTGATTGCATGTTATGTAACAAAGTATGTATGAATTTTTTAATGGAAATCCAATCTGGTCTGAAAACTTTTAAAGTCTATTGTGCAGACATTGCCTGTTATCTACAATGACAATCCCTGAGAAGGGAAACTTTTTAACAATGGTCCAATCAACTTACAGTGATGCAATTAGTTTTAACTGTACCACAAAAGCATTCTAACAATGAATCTACATGCATTACAGAATGGTATCCTTAAGGGAGGTGCTGAGCTGATAATTCCGAAGTGAGGAAAAGCCACAGTAACAATATTTTAATCCTCCCACATAAAATCCAATGGTACTGGAGGTAACTTATTGTGCCACTTATAGTGAAGTATTGGTGAGTCAGTTCCAACTCATAGCGATCCTGTATAGGGTTTCGGAGGTGGGTTTGAACTGCTGACCCTTCGGTTAGCAATCCAATGCTTATCCTATAGCGCCATACCAGGATTAATCGCTAGTTTTTCTTTGCTACACCACTCTGTCTACAAGCCCTGGTTAGAGGATGTTTGCAGGTCTTCTCCCTTCACTTCTTTCCTTTTTTGCACTTTTCTTTAGACCTTTACCTTTCTTCCCTCCACTGACAAGGATTCAGCCCTACTGTGTGTGCTCCATGACCCATTTGGTTTTGGGAATCATTATGACTATTTGACAGAGAATTTACAATACAAAATGATAACAAAAAGCCCAGATCTAAGTGAGGCAGAATTAAGAAAGTCATACTGCCTCTTTTGGCATGTTTTCCTCCCAGTTCACTGAGTAATATCATCTCTTGAACATTCTCTTAATTGGTCAAAATTACACTTTAATCAGTACAACAGGTCATCAAAAAATGCCAGAAACTCGAATGTGGTTTTAACACTGCTTACCCAAGCAATAGTAAAAAGAATCAAGAAGAAATTGACGGGGGACGTTAAGTTGGTTTCGCATAGGAAATCCAAGTGGAAGAATCCACAAGCAACTGGCTAGACCCATGAGTTAAGGCTCAGGGGAGGTCTGGGTTGCAGTTATATATTTGGGATTCCTCGGTTATGAGGCAGCTGAGAAATGGGACAGCTGGTAGTTTCGAACTGCTGACCCTGAGGTTAGCAGCCTGATTTGTAACCAGTATGCTACCAGGGCTCTTTTCCACTATGAAAATCATTTTGACCTTGTGGACCTCTCAGAAAGGGTCTCTTCCCCCAGATGCACTCAGAACCTCTAGTCCTTGTAGATTCACTCCAAATAAAATTATAAAAGTGTATTTTCTGAATTATTTTTAAAAAATGCTATAGAAAGTAGGGTTGGCCTTGGGATCCCACAGGCCATTTAGAAAATAGGAAGAACCCTTCTTCCATTGAATATACTCTTATCATAATACAGACAGGATAGTCAAATACAGACTATCCCAGGTTAACCGTAATGGTTATAATGTCAAGTGTGATCTAAGACTGAGTCGGGGTTTCATTGTAGATGTGTTTTTAAGGCCAAATGACTTTATTTGTCTTCAGTTTGAAGAACACCTAGATTATGCTTGTGTTTCATGGCCAGTTTACAAGGGGACTTCAAAAAGTTCACGGAAGAATCCCATCATCTTGACATTGTATTTTTCCAAGAACTTTTTAAAGCCCCTCATATTGCTGATAAACACAAGGCCAAGTTAATGGGTTCAGTTAACCTATTATTGTACTCCTATTGTTATCTGAGGAGTCTTGGTGTGGCACTATATGGTAAGCACTGGGCTAACTATGCAAGGTCAGCGGTTCAAACCCACCAGCCACTCTTTGGAAACCCTGTATAGGGTGGCTATGAATAAACTTGATGGCACTTAACAATATTATTATCTGAAAGGTCAACAGTTCAAATCCATTAGTGGCTCCTAGGAGAAAGGCATGGTAGTGTACTTGCGTAAAGCTCTAAGCCTTGGAAACCCTGTAGGGCCGTTTCACTCTGTTCTGTAGGGTCACAGTGAGTCAGAATCGATTCAACACAGTGGGTTTGGGGAAACGTGTTTTTAATAAGGAGTCTCTGAATGGTGCAGGTGGTTAAGAGCTGGGCTACTAAGCAAAAAGTTAGAGACCTGAGTCTATCCAGAGGACGCTGAAAGAAAAGCCTGGCCATTTCCAAAAACAACCACTGAAAACCCTATGATGTAGAGTTTTGTTCTGAACCTGGGTGGCAATTGATTTGACAGCAACTGGTTTGTTCCTTATAAACCCAGGGATGGTTTATTTTCTTTCCCTAAAGGGGAGGTGGGGGCTCTTTTCTAAAAAAAGATACGTAATTTCATTTTTTCTAAATCTGAAACAGCTTTCCATCAAAGATGTATTCTCAGATTAGAGAAAATGGCTAAAGATGGCATTTTAATCATCATTTTAAACCATTTTATACGTAAGGATAGGAATTATTTTATATAAAGTATTAGTATTGTCAGTTACTTCACTGAGAACAAAGCTAGTAGTAGAGCATGTACATCACTGAAATTGGTATTGTCAGTGAGATAGATATGAGATTGTTGTTAAATGCAATCAAATCAGCTCTTACTCATAGCAACTACACAGGTTTTCTGAAGAGCTGCTAGTTGGTTTGAACTGCCTACCATGAGCTGCAGGGTTTATCCTACAGCGCCACACCAGGACTCCTGGATTTCACTAGTGACCTGAATTTCGTTGTATTCTCAATTTGGAAAATTCCTGTTATTTTGTATGTGAGGGTCTTAACCTTCCATTACACCAAACATGCCACTCTTTGTCACAAACACCTCGTTCAGTTATCTTTCTGGGGAGCGCTAGCCTTGAGTGACTTTTGAGTTTTTTGTTCAATATTAGAAAGCCAAGTAGTTTTTCCTGTGGGTCAGCCCCTTCCCCTGTGCGACACTGATGTGTGCTGTATGAGGGACTGAGACTTTTCCTATCAGTTTACTAAAGAAAAGGTCGATTTTTCTCTCCTTATGTCTTCCTTCTTTGATATTTTTTCCTTCAATTTTTGGTATCTATTGTTAATCTCTATTATGATGTAATTTTGGGCTATTTTTCTCACCTTAAGTCTTCCTTCTTTGATTTTTTTTTCCCTTCTGTTTTTTGGTGTTAATTTCTTTTATTGTTAATCTCTACTAAGATGTCATTTTGAGCTTAACCAGGTATTTATAATTGGTTACTTAGGAACTTTTTCCTTATATAAATATTAAATATATTCATGGAAGGAAAATTAATAGGCATCGATAAGTCCCCAGAATAATAGCTATACATAAGCAAAAAGAAGAAAATAGAAATCACATACCCTTCTCACCATAGCCTACATTTTGGCATGTGTCACTATACAATACTATACTAAACTGTATTGTTGTTGTTGTTGTTAGGTGCCATCAAGTCGGTATCCACTCAGAGACCCTATGCACAACAAAACAAAACACTGCCCAGTCCTGGGTCAACCTCACAATTGTTCATATGCCTGAGCCCATCACTGCTTCCATACTGTGCGCCAATCCATCTTGTTGAGGGGGTCTTCCTCTTTTTCTCCAACCTTCTACCAAACATGAAAATCCTTCTCCAGGGACTGGTGCTTCTGATAAAAGGAATTGATAAATCTAAATGATTTCTAAGTCCTCTATCTTCTTTACCCTCCTTTTGTGTTCAAAACATCTGTTAAAATTGAGGAAGGCCACCAATCAGTTTGGTAAAATTGCTTTGTTTAGAGCAGCCTTGGAAGTTGGAAATGAGAACACATTTGGGGAGAGGATGAGAGAAAAGAAATTGCTTCCATCTCCTCTCTGGCTCTCCTTGACCTAGAATTTTCTGAGTCACCTTAACTTAAACAGGGCCTTATAAGCAATTCAGGAATTGGTTGTTTGAAACTTGAAGTGTGTGTTTTCTTTAGACACAATGCTATAATTGGATGTTACACCCTAGAGTTTAGTCCCTAAAAAGTCTGTTTGGTTAACAATAGAGTTCAAAATTTCCAATACAAAGGTAGCTATTTTAATTGAAGACTATAGAAAACAAAACTAGAGTTAAATAGAAAGCAATGTGGATTTTTGTATTTATCTTAAAATGTTAGCAACAAAAGCAAGTCAATTGGAAAAGGAAGAAGAAGAAAGAAGAGTACATTTGACTCCAAGATTCTACTTGTAGTAGAAGACTAGCGAATACTGTATTAGGTCAGATAGCTTTCTAAGTTGTAGACAGACACAAATATAAACGTGCTTGCCCAACCCTTCCTCCTTAGATTTCAGCAGTCCTGGTGGCATTTGGGGCACAAGAAGAACCTAGAGCCGTTTTTCTTTTATTAGAACTTCTGGCATATTCTGGAAATAGATCGGAATTGCATGGACCTGGCCTTCCCCACTGGCCCAAAGTCCATGTTCATAACTGGTCTCCCATACATGTTCCTGAGGAAGAAGGCAGTCTTCACGCTCAGGAAATACTGTGAGGCAGGAGGAAAGAGGTATTCTGTTTCCTCAAATGTTACTTCTCTGTTGCTAGTCAACAATCAGGCGTGGCTCCCCTGAACTTCCTGCTGTCTGTCTCACTCTATAAACTCTTCCACATCTATATGCATCATAGCCTTCTTTTTAATACACATTATATTTCTTGTGTCATCTTTGTGTAGGAACTCCAGGTTTTTATCTTTAGTCCTCTTAGGAAATTCATACAGATGAGGCTTTCTGCTCCCATGAAGATTTACAGCCTTGGAAACCCTATACAGGGTGGCTGTGAGTTGGAACAGACTAGACTCTACCACACACTATCACCACCTACCACACCAGTGGATTATAGGCTGGACTGCTAACTGCAAGGTCAGCAGTTCAAATCTACCAGCCACTCTGCAGAGAAAAATGGGACTTCTTGCTCCTATATAATACAGCATCAGAGACCCTATAGAGGGTGGTCTCTGTGAGTGGAAACCAACTCGATGGCACACAACCACATCATTACTGTCTTTCCCACTCTCAGTCTCGATGGTACAGAGGAGTTTCCCAAGGGCTAAACAATGCCATTCCTCCAAGGGCTTAATACTGTACTTGTACATTTTTGTGTTTAAAAATGTGTTTATTTCCAAGTACAGAAAATATCTATAAAACACACATAAACAGAACTTCTTTAAGAAGTCCTCAATGAGTTAGCTTTAAGAATGGCAAGAAATTGTGAGAAACCAAAATGTTAGAAAACTCCTGACCTACATAATTTTGACGGTTTAACTTCAAGTTGCCAGGTGAAGACCCGCACAACGCACATCAAGAAGCCACGTGACAAGCTGAGTTCAACTTTAAAGGCGTTCATTACCTTTGAACCATTCATTTACCGTATGAGTACATTTGCACAAAATTACTTTTTTAAAAGTTTTTATTTGCACAAAATACTTTTTTTATCTTATTAAATGATCCTTCAAAATCCACAGCATTTTTTCTGTAAACTTTCGTTTTAGATCAGTAATCGTTCCTCTTCCAATTGAGGGCCTAAGTCCCAACGCCAGGGGCAGCAGTGAGTCATCCCATGGGGAGAAGGGCTGTGCCTGCTGTCTCGTTCTGCTCCTCAAAGACTAATTTCAACCGTTTATTCTCGGGCCAGTGCTGGCCATTAGAGGAGCTGCTAGTTTCAGGTGGCTTTTCAACACTGTGGCTAGTGTGACTAACAAACGACATTTTTAATTAAAAAAAGGAATAACTGCACATATTAACATATTTTTTAAAACTAAAAATTTACTTAAACTATTTCATTTATTAAAAACTACCATACACTGGGAACGCCAGGCCAGTTGTATTTTCTGGAAGGAACAACATTATTTTCTTAATGAGTATGTTAAAAGGAATTTAGTTTGAGCGCCAAAGGAAAGAATTTAAATTCCAGATCTAAGCCCTCCAAAGGGTGGTTATATAGCAAAGATCAGAGGGCAAACCCACCAGAGTAAGAACCCTGGCATACGTTGAGTGAATTTTGTCCAAAACGGATCATTCCACAGTCTGTAAGTACAAGGCAAATAATGCAAAGGTGTGGAACTAAGCCCTCAAGGTGAGCAGAGCTCCCTGGAAGTCCTACAATCTGCAGCAGGTCCTTAACCATTCAGTGCGCCTGCACATGGCGAACACAAGATGTCTGACGGAGACGGATGATCTCCACGCCATGCCATTCAAGCCTCAACCGTACACCCCAGGAAGCCAACCAAAACGCCCATTCTCACATCCTCCAGGGCAGGGTGGGATCGCCCCACTTGGGCGGCAGCTCCAGCCTCAGCCATGGCCACGACCTCAGAATTAGGCAGCAGAGACACAAAACCTCGAGCGAGCCTACTGATTCCACAAGTTCGCAACTTGTTAACCACAGACACCAAACCACAGGGATGGCGCCCGGGGGAAACCCCGGAGAACCCCACTCACCCACGGAGGGGGCCAGGGAGGTGGGAGCACCGCACTAATTCGGGAGGAGAACCAGTGGAGATCAAGTGGGCGATACTTAAAGGCCTGCCCCAAACACCAGCAAGCCGCAAGGCGCACTGGCGGGCCCGCTCCGCCTCAGGCGAGCACGTGCGGGAGCAGAGGCCGCTAGGCCCTGCAAGCTAACTGAGGCCGGCCGGCCAGGCCCTGGGCAAGAAGGCCGCTGGCGTTGCCCTTTTAAGAAAGGGGGAGACGGGCGCCAGGGCGCCCGAGAGGCGATGAGTCGGCGGCGGCCGTAGCGCGCGCTCCCGCCAGTGCAGGGGAATGCCCAGGGGGGCGCAGGCTGAAAAGAAACCGCTTGTCCGGGCTCCGGACGCGGTGACCGACATCAGTCGCAGCTGGCGGCCTGGGCAGGTCGTTGGGCTGAGCCCGCAGGCCAAGCCGCCTCACCCGGCGGAGGGAGACGGGCGTCCGCCAACATGGCGCTGTACACTGCCTGTGGCGCGCCCCAACTGGCGCGAGAAACTGCCGCCCGCCCACCCATACCGAGGGGCCAGCCTCCAGGGGTATGGGCCCCCGGGCAACGCCGTGGCGGCGCAGGGTAAAAACGAAGCCGTTGCACCCCGTCGCTACAGCGACTGGCCCGGGTCGACTTTGAGTCCCGGAGACATGGAGAACGAAGGAGGAGCAAAAGCGAAAAAAAGGGAAAGATAAAGTTATTTTTAGGCTTGAAAAATGGCGGGAACAGCGTTCTTTTTTTCAAACTTGGCCGAGGAAGGGGCAGCGGTTACGCCACCTCCGCCCCGCCCCTCCCCCGCACCGCGTGCGCCAGGCCGCGCCCGCCTGTGGCCCAAGTGCCCGCGTGGGCTCCTCGCCTTCCTCGGGGGAAAACAGCCCCCTTTTCAGTCCGCAACCTTCGCACTCGGCCAAGCCGGCCCCTGCTGCGAGGCCCGGCTGGAAGCCCCCCGCTCTGCTCGCGCCCGCTCTCCGGCCGTCCCAGGGCGCGCGGAGACCTGCTTGAGCCGCATAGGGTCTGGGCCAGCACACTGTTCTTCCGCGGCCCGGCCTCCGCCCGGCCGCGCATCCCGAGAGGCTGCAAACATGGCTCCCAGTGTTACACAACCCCCGCCTCCCTCCCTGCCTCGCCGCTGGCCACACGCACATGCGTTCCCTCCGGAAAGACGCCTCGGCCGGCGAGGCGCTCAAAGTTAGTTTTCCCCAAGCCCTTCGCCATCTCCGGGCGGCAGCGGGGGGCCTTCGGGCGCCAAAGAGTTAATCCCGCGCGCTCATTGCCCCGTCGCGCCCGCCTGCCCGAGCCCGCGAGCTGCGCCCTTCCCAGCGCCAGGGCTGGTGAATCCGCTGTCCCAGCCCCGCAGGTGGCCACCATTGCATGCAAAGTCATGGGGGGACGAGGGCGCCCGAAGGGGTTCTGCTTACAGCCTCCGGGGTCCGGTTCCTCAGTTCCAGGTGAATCCTTCTCTCCATGGTTCCCTCTGCCCCCCTCGTCACACTTAGCATTCCGCGGAGGGGGGAGAGGCGTCCTGCGCTGTGCAGCGAGGGCCGTCGGCAGATGTCTGCTCGCGGCAGAGATGGGCGGCGCGGTCCCGGGTGGCGGGCGGGCGAGCGAAGCCCCTGGAGCCAACTTACTCTCAGGAGCGGAGAGAAACCATGGAGGGAAAAGGGGGCTGGAGCGCAGCGCTGGTCTCACTACCGCCGCCCTCGGCCGCGGCCCCGCACTGCGCTTAAACCGGCAACGCCGCGCGGGCGGATGCTCGGCTCCACTCGGCCCCGCTCGGCTCGCCAGTTGCGGCTGCACCTACGATTGGGAGGGGAGGGGCGCTGGCCAGGGAAAAGGCGCAGCCCGGGGGAAGGGAGCGGTTTCCTCCCGCCCCCGGATTGCAAGTGGGGCGGCTGCTGCCAGCCTTTCCTCTCGGGTTTTCCCCACCTGCCGCCGGGCGGAGACCCGTGGGCCCTACCTCGACCTGCTGCGCCTGGAACCTCAGCTGGCGAGGGTTCGGGGAGGCTTTACAGTCCGGCTGCGTGGTCCATCCGCTGAGGCGGCAGGTGAGGAGAGCCCGGAATCGGGCTCCCAGCGTCTGGGACCAACAGTCCGAATCCCGCCATTCGTCGGGCGAGTGGTGTCGGAGATGCTGCGGAGGACTCCCATCGGGGCGGAGCCGCTGCCGGCCCGAACTGCACGACCTGGCATCCGACACTGCAGCCCTGGCTGCCTAGCTGAGCCACCACCGGCCGCGCATCTCCGCGTTGGGGCAGCATCGCCCTCGGTTTTGTAACATTTCAATTTAAGCTAGTGATGGGAGTAATTAGCATTTCCAATGGCGTCTCATAGTTTCCCCATAAGACTTTTATCTAATATATTCTTTAGAGCACCCCTTGTTGTTTTGTTAAGTTCCGTCAAGTCGATTCTGACCCATAGCGACCCTGTATAGGGTTTCCTAGGAGAAGCTGGTGAGCTTGAACCACTGACCTTGAGGTTCAAACGACTTTGCAGTCTGACTGACTGCATTAGCCCACAGCGCCACACCAGGACTCCAGAGCACCCCTTGTTGTTGTTGTTAAGTGCCCCCCCCCAGTCAATTCTGACTCATAGCGACTCGGTATAGGGTTTCCGAGGAGCAGCTGGTGAGCTTGAACCACCGACCTTGCAGTTCAAACGACTTTGCAGTCTGGCGCATTAACCCACAGCGCCACGCCAGGACTCCAGAGCACCCCCTTCAAGGTGTGCAAATTCTTGATGGTCTCGTTTGGGAGAGAGGTGGCAAGCTTGGTACAGGGGCTTAAGGGTTAGAGCCCCAGCTCTGGGTGAGGGACCATGGAGGAGTAACATTATTTACTCAGTTTAAACGAATTGATACACGAGTGAGTCAAGTCAGTCAGTATAGGCAAGAAGCTTAACCATTTTTAAGAAAAAGTTTTAAAATCTGTGCATGAACCTAAGATTTTGGAAATTGAAAAAGAACCCCCTACCATTTTAAATTAGTGGCAAACAATCCAAACTTTTAAATCACTTACCAGTTTTAACTTAGTAAATGTATTACATTTCTTCAAAGAAAAAATAGTTTTAGAAGGATATGGAAAAAGGTAAAAACAACAGCTTTCTAGTGTGTTATTTCCTGACTTCTGATGTGGCACTGTGGGTTTTGAACAAGGACAGGAATAAGGAAAAGCAGAAAACAACTTAGTTTATTAGAATGTTGAAACTGTAAGTCTCTCTACTTAGTTGATGGTAACGTTTGCGCAATAAGGCATCAAAATCTACAATGCTAGGTCCAGGCATCCCTTTGAGTCTTACAAGGAGCCTTGGTGGCATAGCGGGTTAAGTACTGGGCTGATCACCACAAAGTAGATGAGACTGCTTCAGTAAGAATGAGCCCACAGTGCCACACCAGGACTCCAGGAATTGGTTTAACTGCCTTTAAAATTAGTTCAGGAGAGTGAGCACATTTTTTGTGTGTGACGCAGGTAATGCAGCGCAGGGTGAGGAAATCTCTAGATACTAAATACTTCATTTCCCCTTTCCCATACCCATGTGTGTGAATCTTACACACAAGCTTCTTTTAACACGGTGTGCCTTGCTCTTAACAGCAGTTTGGCAACAAGGAGTAGATGTTGAAAGATCTAACTTCTCAACTAGAGTGAGCCCACATGCATATTTCTGGATGGGATGAGCAGAGAGCAGAAGTCTGGAATCTTCCTTAGAACCTAGCAGTTGTTGTTAAGTGCTGTCGAGTCGATTCCAACCCACAGCAATCCTGTATAGGGTTTCTGAGGAGCAGCTGGTGAGCTTGAACCACAGACCATGCAGTTCAAACAGCTTTGCAGTTTGGTGCATTAACCCACAGTGCCGCCAGGACTCCAAAACCTAGCAGTAGGTGCTCTGCAAATGTGTGACAAATGTGTGTTACACTGAAAATAATGCTGCATACACTCAGGAATAGTGTCTAGGTTGCTGAGCTTGTTGAGACCAAGGGAGAGGGAGAGGCAAATAGTTTAGGTGGAAACAGGTTAAGGAATGAGATCTCATTAGTTTCTGGATGATAAAAGCAAAGGCCGGGAGCCCCTGGGTGGTGCAAACTGTTAAGCACTTAACTACTAGTCAAAAAGTGGATGGCTCCAACCCACTCAGAGGTGCCTTGGAAGACACAACTGGGCATCTGCTTCCAAATGATTAGAGACTGGAGCAGTTCTACTCTGTACACATGGATCACCATGAGTCAGAACCAACTCAGTGGCAACTAACAAGCTAATGGGCTGGGAAGGAAGAGAGTGTGGCAGGAGAGCAAGTGTGTAGACAACTCCAGGCTTAGTGAGGTGCTCCTGATAAGGGACTCAGGTTCCTTTTGCCTCTCTGAAACCAGCTGTAGATGCTAGGTCCTCCTGGAACAGTGGGAAAGAGCTCTGCTACCAAGAGTTGGTTTCATGTGTATTAATATCCTATGCCAAGTACAGTGCTTGAGACATTTGTGTACATTGCACCTCAGTTAGTCCTGGGATAGGACCATAATCCACATTTGATTATGTAGGAAGCAGGCTCAGAGAAGCCAAGGGGGTTTGCTGAAACGTAGCTAGTAAGAAGCTGGATTTCTGTCATTAAGGTATCACTGTAATTCACTCTCATCACTGATCCTGTAGGCCTCACAAGTACTTCTGAAAAAACGTCTTTCCTGCTTTAAAAAGATTTACAAACTCATTGTGGGGAGGGAAAAAAAAATGAAATGTAAATTCCTATCAACACATAAACACTTCTAAGATGTATTATCCCTTACAGCTTTTTTTTTTAAATCTCCTTTGAAACTATATATGTATATATATCTCAAGTGTTGAGATTAGATTCAAGATAGTCTCTAAAACTTGTTTTTCCCATATTGTTACATGCTGTCAAGTTGGTTCCAACTCATATCACCCCTATTGTGCACAACAGAAGGAAACTATCCAGTCCTGGGCCATCCTCACAATTGCTACACTTGAGCCCATTGCTGCTGCCACTTTGCCAATCCATCTTGTTGGGGGTCTTCCTCTTTTTCGCTGACCCTCTTCTTTACCAAACATGATATTCTTCTCCAGGGGACTGGTTCCTCCTGATATGTCCGAAGTATGAGAGATGAAGTCTGGCCATCCTAGAATCCAAGGATATTTCTGGCTGTACTTCGAACACAGATTGGTTTGTTCCTTTGGCAGTCCATGGTACTTTTAGTATTTGTCTCCAACACCCCAACTCAAATGCATAAATTCTATGGTTTTCCATACTCATTGTCCAAATTTGACATGTATTGAAAATGCCCTGATGTTGGTCAGGAATATCTTAATCCTCAAATTGATAGCTTTACTCTTAGACACTTTAAAGAGGTCTTGTGCCGTTGTGCCGTAGGTTTGCCTAATGCAATGCATTGTTTGATTACTTGGGTGATGCTTGTATGCGTGTTGATTGCAGATCCAAGTAAAATGAAGTCTTTGACAACTTCAATCTTTACCATGATGTTACTTATTGGTTGTGAGGAATTTTGTTTTCTTTACATTGAGGTACAATCCACACTGAAGGCTGTATGTAGTCTTCATCAGTAACTATTAGAGGTCCTCTTCACTTTCCGCAAGCAAAGTTGTATCATCTGCATGTTGCAGGTTGTTAGTCTTCCTCCAATCCTGATGCAATGTTCTTTTTCATACCACCCAGCTTCACTATTTGCTCAGCATACAGACTGAATAAGTATGGTGAAGGAGTACAATCCTGATACACACCGTTCCTAATTTTAATCCATTCAGTATCCCCTTGTTCTGTTCAAATGACTGTTTCTTAGTCTACGATCAGTTTCCTCATGAGCACAATGAAATGTTCTGCAATACCCATTCTTTACAATGTTGCTCATAGCTTGTTAATGATCCTCAAAGCCAAAAGCCTTTGCACAGTCAATAAAGCACAAGTAAACCTCTTTCTGGTATTCTCTGCTTTCAGCCAAGATCCATTTGATGTCAGTAATGATATCTCTAGCTCTATGTCCTCTTCTGAATTGGGATGGATTTTTGGCAGTTCTCTGTTGATGTATTATTACAGTGGTTTTTAAATTGTCTTTAGAAAAATTATGCTTGTATATGATATTAATGAAACTGTCCGATGATTTCCACATTCCATTGAGTCACCTCTCTTTGGAATGGGCACAAATATGGATCTCTTCTAATCAGAAGGTCAGACAGCTGTCTTCCAAATGTCTTGGCAGAGATGAGTGAATGCCACCAGTGCTGCATCAATTGGTTGAAAAACTTCAATTTGTATCTGTCAGTTCCTGGAGCTTTGCTTTTCGCCTTTGCCTCCAGTGCTGCGTAGACTTCTTTTTTCAGTGCCATCCGTTCTTGATCATATACTACCTGCATTTACCTTCCATTGTCTTTTTTGAGGTTTTTTTTACATTCAGCAATCATTGTAATGATTACAATCATCTCCATGCACCCTTAGCCAACAGCATTTACCTCTGACATTTTTTTTAATGTACACATACATTGTAAATATATATTCATTTAAATGTTCAAAGTACACATTTTGCAAGCCAGCCTTCTCCCTACAGACACACTGCTTTTCTCAGTCCCTGGGCCTCTAGTCCTCTGTTGCTCTGTCTCTCTATGCCATCGCCTCTGCCACCATCTCTTTTGTTGCCACTTTTCTAGTCAGGATCCCTCGCGCCTCTCATATTCTTTCCTCTTGATGGTCCTAGGGTCTCCTGTCCCTGAAATGACAGATTAACTGTTCCCCGCTTTTAGTTGCACCTCTTCTCCATTTACAGTTGTGACAATCGCCATTAGACCTGAAAACAATTACTTGTAAATGAATCATAAAATGCTATTCCCCTATCACCAGACCCATCTGGACAAGAGGAAAACTGTTCAATAGAGTTTCTGTCTTATTCCCCTTGTTCTGACACTAAGCACCCTCATGAAAGCTAGTAAGCCAGCCACTTCGTGCCTTTATAGCTCCCCAATTTTAGTAGCCAAACTCTAAGTTGCCCATCCCTATCAACCCAGTGTACTGAGGAGACAGGCTTGATCCCTGATATGAAGAATCCTTCCCTATTCAGTTGGAATTTTGGGCAGCCTCATCCATAATCAAGGGTCCAGCCAATCAGGTTGTGGCAATTTACACTTGCTCCCTGTATCATACTTGTTTATCTTCATCTAGTCAAATTCTGGTCAGCAAACCAACACTAGGTCCAATAGGTACTGTCTGCAAGTCTGGAAGTACTCGCATACCTCCTCCATCTTTAGTTCATCTGGCTGCTTCATTCTTAACTCTAGTCCCCAGTGGCTAGGTCATTGTCTTTTGTCTCGGGAGTTCACACATCTCCCTGAACTTCAAACCAGCCAGCCCATCCTCTTCTCTCTCTCCTCTCAAGGTCATCGGGTGTCTATGTCTATGGAATATGGCCCATCTTATCCCATGTCTTCTTTGCTGCATTTCCCCCACTTCCACTCACAAGTTAAGGAGGTCTGGTAACGTAGTGGTTACGAATCGGGCTGTGAACCTCAGGGACAGCAGTTCGAAACTACGAGGTGTTCTGCGGGAGAAAGATGAGGCTTTCTGCTCCCATAAAGATTCACAGCCTCGGAAACCCTGTACAGGATCTCTGTGAGTCGGAACCGACTCCACGGCACTTAACAATAACAACACACAAGTTGACCAGGGCAGTTGCAAGTATGCAGGCATGACTATTTGAGTTTCATTCTTAGAAAGGGGTTTATCCTGATGGGCTGCTGCTTCTTACCTTGATGGCTTCAGGGCAAACAGCTTATTTGATATTGTCGCAGCCAGACAGCCACGGCCTCCCCTACCCCCCACATTGGTCTTTCTTTTAAGAAGTGTCTTCTGTTCCTCTAGCAATTCAAGGTTGGTCTGCATGTCTTTTCAATTGGAAATGTACCACTGGTCCCACCCCATGAAGGTTCTGGGTAGGGTTCAGGATTTCACCTAAGCCCCATACTCCACCAAGGTTGAACAAGAAGCCTGTTTTCCTGGGTGCATTCTAGACCCTTTTAGATAATCCAATCTGTTTGCTGCCTGAATGTCTTGCTTGGTAACCTTCCTTCTTGTTTTGATGTTTTCTGCATCATTCAATATTTAACCCATGTTGTTGTTGTTGTTAGATGCTATCAAGTTGATTCTGATTCATAGCAATCCTGTATGGGGGTTTCTGAGAAGCAACTGGTGGGTTTGAACCTCTGGCCCTTTGGTTAGCAATCCAGTGCTTATCCTACAGCACCATTCTGCCCACAGTATCCTTCAGTATTGCAACTTGAGGTTTTGAATTTTTTTTCTTCAGTTCTTTCAGCTTGAGAAATACTGAGCATGTTCTTCCCTTTTGATTTTCTAAGTTTAGGTCTGCACATTTCATTATAGTACATAGGTTTGTTTTTTTTGAGCTGCCCTTTGAATTTTTCTGTTTTCCATATACTGTTATGATAAATCCATGTCAGTAAGTATGGGTATAACTTTGCTCAATGGTTTTCCCTTTTTAAAGGAGGAGTCTAGGGATTCTCAATCCATCGCTTACTGGCTATGTGCTTTTGAACTAACTGCACAACCTCTCTGGGCCTTAGTCCGATCATCTCTAAACTGTCATGAGGATTAGACATAGTCATGTGGGTATCTCTCCTACCTGGCCACTCCTCTGTGTCTCAGCCACAGCTACTGCAAGCCCAAGTCCCTCCCAGAGAGAGTCTGAGAGCTACCCCGAGGCCCTTCAAGTGTGTCGTCAACTATCAGTCCTCTACCCCTGTTCCATGCCCTTCCTCTCCTATAACCACCCTGCCCCTTTGGCACATCGCAAAACCAATATAATTTTTTCTTGAAAGAAGTAGACTCATTTTCCCTTTCATGTAGTTCTTGGTCTCTCTGGAGGAACTTGGAACGAGCTCCTAATATACACTGAAAAATGTCTAAGTGTTGGGTAGTCCACTCCTTCACAATTACTCAGTGTGTCACCATCTGGACCTACTCCTACTTTACAGGGATTTCCTTGCCCCCTCAGAACTAAGACTGATTTTAGAGTCCCACGCCTGCTGACTGAACACCGCCATCTTTCCCAGCTCTTGCCTAGCCAGGGCCCTCAGTGGAGGCACATCTGTATTTCAGAAAGTCTGTATCATAGTACCTAGAAAATACTATATATATTATATCATTTTTAAATTTTACAAAATTAGGATGCTACTGTAACTTGTCTTTTTCAGTCAGCAATATGTTAGGACCATATTTCCATATCATTGAACAGTCTTTTACAGTCTGTGTTCTTTGAGAGCATTCTCCTACAAAATGAAAATAGCTTTTTTTTTTTCTGATAAAGACAATACATATTAATGTAGCAAATTCATGCAATACAGAAAAGTATAAAGAAAATAAAAGCCAGCCCCAAATCCCATTACCTAGAGGCAACTACTGTTAACATTTTTGTGAACATTTTTCAAGCTTTCTCTCTTTGAATGTAGATGTGTATGTAAAATATCTAATATCATATAAATGGAATCTTATTATAAATGCTGATCATAAAGATTGCTCAAAGTCAATAAATGTAGAACTACTTCATCATTTTTAAAGATTGCATCATATTTCACTGTATGGATTTAGCATAATTTATTAACTTGGAATACTGATAGACATTTAGGCTGCCTCTAATTTTCCCACCTTTATATTTAACACTTTAGAATAGTTTACCAATTGGCTCTTTGAGATATATTTCTAGAAGAAGGATTCCTGAATCAGAGCATGTACATTTCAAGTTTGTATATTAATGTCCAATGTGCCCTCCAGAGGCTGTATTGTATACTCCCTTTGTAGTATGTAAGGCTTCTCCTCACCCTTACTTAAACTAGATTTTAATCTTTTTAAAATCTTGTTTTCAACACAGGTGCCAAGACAATCCCATAGGTAAAGAAGAGTCTTCAATATTATCCAGAAGTGAGAAGATGATGTGTGGAAGGAGAGGAAATGCTCATATTTGCAAATCATAGAACTTTGAAAGCTGGAACCTGTGTACAACAGAAATTTGTCAGAGAAGGAACACTAATGTTTTCCACTAAAATAAGAGGAGAAGTTGGGTAAGACTGCACCCTGTCAAAGGCAGAAGACTTGTGAGACCCTGAAATAACTATTCAGTCCTGTAGTGCTCTGACTCTTGTAGATTTCATTGATCTGATAAGGAACTTGTATCCAGAACATATTTTTTAAAAACTTACAATTTTCTAAAAAGACAACCCAATTTTTTAAATAGGGAAGAGATTTGAGTAGACATTTCTCAAAAGAAGATACATGAGGGGCTTCACGAATTCATGGAAACATTCCTTTTTTTTTTTTTTTTTAACCATTATCTTTTAATTCCATTTTCTACAAACTTTTTGAAGCCCCTGCATTGTTGTTTGAAGAGCAAAGATGTCAGCTTGAGGACTAAGGTGCGTCTGACCAAAGCCATGGTATTTTCAATAACCTCATATGCATGCAAAAGCTGCACAGTGAATAAGGAAGACCATAGAAGAATTGATGCATTTGAGTTATGGTGTTGGAGGAGAATATTGAAAGTGCCATGGGCTGCCAAAAGAACCATTAGATCCATTTTGAAAGAAGTGCAGCCAGAGTGCTCCTTAGAGGCCAAGATGACCAAATTTCGTCTCTCATACTTTGGACATATTGTCAGGAGAGACCAGTCGCTGGAGAAAGGATATCATGTTTAGTAAGGTAGAGGTTCAGAGGAAAAGAGGAAGACCCCCAACAAGATGGATTGGCCAAGTGGCAGCACGGATGGACTCAAGCGTGGTAACAGTAGTGTGGTTGGCCCAGGATCGGGCAGTGTTTCGTTTTGCTGTGCATAGGGTCGCTATGGGTCAGTACCGAGTCGATGGCACCTGACAACAACATTGTTGTTACTAAGTGCTGTTGAGTCAGTTCCAGTTCAGCAACCCTGTATTGTGCTTCCAAGGAGCAACTGATGGATTTGAACCTCCGACCTTGTAGTTAGCAGTCCAGTGTTTATCCTACAGCACAGTACCAAGACTCCTGGAAACCCTATACAGACACAGGTACCTGGTCTTTCTCCCACAGAGGTGCTGGATGGGTTCTAACCACCAACGTTTCAGTTAGCAGCCAATCGTTAAACAGTTGTACCTTCAGGTTGCTTAGACCTACACTGTGGCCCAGCAGTTCTAGTCCTATGTCTATTCCAGAACTGAAAATTTATGTTTGAACAAACAGGTTCCTGGAGCACACAGGAAAAAGAAGATAACCTTAAAATAACCCAAGATGGGGATCATAGACCATAGCTGGAATCGAACCAGAGTTATTGATATCTGCACATGTATTGCCATTCCATAATAAGTGTAGACAGTGTTCTCCAGAGACCCTTGGGACAGAGTCCATGTAGAAGATAAAGTGCATGCGCAGCTGTATGGGGAGAAGGGACAGAGAGTGGCAGTCGTCAGATCATCTCCAGAATCGTTACCCTGGGACCTTTCAAAACTAGTCCTCTCCACTGCACACTGCCCTACTTAACCCTTTGTTGTTGTTAAGTGCCTTCGAGTCAGTTCCGACCCATAGCGACCCTGTACAGGGTTTCCGAGGGTGTAAATCTTTACGGGAGTAGAAAGCCTCATCTTTCTCCCGCGGAGAGGCTGGTAGTTTCGAACCACTGACCTTAAGGTTCGCAGCCCGATTCGTAACCACTACGCTACCAGACTTAACCCTTTAGCTTTATACAATTCCAGAGATACTGCTACTATCGCATGCCTCCCCTTGCAAGGTATTCTTTCTCTTTCTTTCTGAGTGAGAACAAGAAAATGCATGTTTGCATAAAAACTTGTATATAAATGTGCATAGTATTATTATTCATGTCTCAGATGGGGTTCTCTAGAAAAGCAAAGTGAGTGAAGCTTATATTCTTATAGAGAAAGAGGTTTTTACAATGGCTCACACAGTTGTAGAAGTACGCTAGTCCCAAGTCCATGGGTCAGATATCAGACTGGAGGTTTCTTCTGACTCACGTAGCTGCAGGAGTTGATCAACCCAAGAATGGCAGGTCAGATGGCAGGCTTCTGGCTACAGAATGTATCCAAGATCAGCAGGCAAGTTGGCAGGCTGCTGACAACTCCCAGGATCGGTAAGCTATACAGCAGGCCACTGGTGGAAGTCCAGAGAACAATGAATAGGTCAGATGATGAGCCAGATGCAGGCTCCAGACCCAGCAAAAAGCAACTAAGGTCTGCCTGAATGTCCAGTGTATTGGAAGCAGACCATAATTTCCAGGGAATGCCCTTTCAAGCGACTACCTGCTCACAGCTGATCTCATTAAGGAGATGATTACTTTATATTAGATCCATTCATGGGGAATTATTACTATGTCTTAACAGCTAAGCCATTTAGAATTCTGGTCTAGTCAAGCTGACACAAAACCTTAACTATCACAATTCATTACCAAAAACTGGAAACAGCCCAAAAGTTCATCAACTGATGAATACATAAACAAAATGTGGTATATCCATGTTGTAGCCAGAATAATGGACCAAAGATGTTCACATGCTAATCCTTGGGCTTGTGAACAAGCTGCTACTTGTTCTTTGAAGCCAATCTAAAATGATACTTGTTGATCGTTGCCGTCGAGTCAGTTCTGACTCATAGTGTCCCTGACCCCTGTATAGGGTTTTTAAGGAGCGACTGGTGGGTTTGAACCCCCAACCATGTAGATTAAACTGATATTGCAGTCCAATGCTTATCCTACAGCACCACACCAGGACTCCAAAAATGGTACTACACTCTTTGAAATCTTAGACCTCCCACTTCCCACCTACCTCAGTAATCCACTAGATTTTGAGAACCTCTGGTCTAGGGGGTCCAAGTCATGTGACACCAGCTCTTCTTTATAACTTCAATAGCTACCAAGTCCCTACGTTCTGGGGCCACTGTGGGTTAAACATTGGACTGCAAAGTCAATGGTCAAAGGTCAGTGGCTTAAACCCACCAGTTGTCCTGAGAGACAAAGGTGAGTCGTTCTGCTCCCATCGAGATTTATAGTCTCAGAAACTCTATGTAGGGTCACTATGAGTCAAAATTGAGCTCTGGTAGCGTAATGGTTATGAATCGGGCTGCTAATATCACAGTCACAAGTTCAAAACTACCAGCTGTTCTGCAGGAGAAAGATGAGGCTTTCTGCTCCCATAAAGATTTACAGCCTCGGAAACCCTATGCATGGTCACTATGAGTCGAAACCGACTCTACGGCACATAACAACAACAACATGAGTCAGGATTAACTTGGTGGCTGTAGGTTGGTTTGATTTAATATCCTATTTAACTAACTCAATAGCACTTAACAACAGTGTCCCATTTGAAGGAGCTCTGATCCTGCTGTGGGTTAAGCATTGGGCTGCTAACAAAAAGGTCATCGGTTCAAACCCACCATCTACTCATGGGAAAAAGATGAAGCTCTCTGCTTCTGTGAAGATTTCTAGTCTCAGAAACTCTAAGGAGTGGTTCCACTCTGTCCTGTGGGCTCACTAGGAATCGGAATTAGATCGATATTAGTGGGAATTCCTACCTGAAGCTTCTGTACCTCAGCTTCGTATTTCTGATGAACAGTGTCTGTCATTTTCTACAGAATTGACATTAGTAATATAGTGCAGGAACTAGCCTGCATGACCAGCCTGCATGACAGAGAATGAAAGCAGCAGGGGACTCAAGATGGTCAATCAAGAGTAACTTTATTACCTACAGTACAGCTTTAAGTAGAATCTGAGGCAGAAGGCATATCCAGGCACCACAACAAAGCTAGAGTTTATTATTACTCGATAACAGTTAGGCACACATGTTTTCTTCTCATTTTAGATTACTCCCCCAGCCATCTGGTCAGTGTGTTTTGCTCCCATAATCTTTGGCATGCAGTGTTTTCCTTGCAGTTCTCAACAAGGCATTCCTATTCTTGAGAACTGCCTCAGAGTGTTTCACACACATCATGTTCTTCCTACAATATAGCAATGTGTTCACATTTTAAATTGCTCAAAGTAACCAAACAAACAAATGGAGATACTGTTTTCTATTACTAGTAAATCTGAATGTGATTAAAAACAAAATACTATCACAAACTTATTTCCAATAAAATTCTGATCATGACCTAGCGCTGTCATTACATTTTGTAATCACAGTATATAATTACCTTCCACTGGCAATGAGATCCACTATGTATTTTTCAATATCAAGCAGCAACCATGCCTTAACTTGCTAACCTCTTTCTCCTCTAGTGATCACAGCTGATTTTATTCTTCAAGCATTCTTCTCATAGTAATTATACACCATATTCAAATGTTAATGTGCACACTGTACTGAAGCTATTGTGAGACCTATTTTGCTCAAGAGCTAAAATTATGTTGTATTCTGCTTGCTGCTAGAAGTTCTGTGCTTAAAACCTGTTTCCTGCATGGAAAGAGCCAAAGTTATTTCATTAGAATCCCAAGCTAGCATCAGGAAAGTCTGATACTTAATATAGAACCTGTAAGCTAAATGGGGTCAGCAAGTATATTTTGAATTGACTATCACTGTGGAGTCCATTGATGTTTGAGCTGACTGAGTTAGGGGCATGTTTGACATTGTTCTTTCAGGGTGTCTACTAAACTCTGTCTCTGCTTCAGGTTAGACTGCCAGAAATCACATCCTGATAATTGGACACATTTTCCTTATATTGAGCTGAAATCTGTGCAAATTTCTACTTTGGTTGGTTGGTTTTGTAATAAACATTTTCCATCTCATCCATTTTGATGTGTGCAATTGTGCTGTGAAGCATTCACCACTATCTGTTTCCAAATTTTTTTCATCACCCTTAACAGAAACTCAATACCTTTTAAGCAATATCTTCCCATTTCCCCTCCCATTCACCCACGTTGATGTTGTTAAGTGCCGGCAAGTCGGTTCCAATTCATAGCTACCCTTTCTAGGCTTTCCAAGGAGCAGCTGGCGGGTTTGAACTGCCAACCTTGTGGTTCACAGTCCAGTGGAAACCACTAATAAACTTTGGTCTCCATGCATTGGCCTATTCTGGATATTTCACTTAAATGGGGTCTTTTTTTGTGTCTGACTTATGTTATACTCAGTGTAATGTTATTTGTATAACTCATCTGTATAACTTTGTTTTTGGAGTCCAGTAGAACATGTCTGCCTCTGTGCTTTGTGATTGCCCTTCACAGATGGCCCATGGTCTGCTCTTCTAAGGCTCAGTGGTCCTAGTCCTTAGGTTACCGGTCTCTACCTTTCCTAGTTTGTCAATGCTCCTACTTAAAGCGAAGTGCTCAGAACCAAAAATAAACAATCAGATGTGGCCTGATCAGGATGGATCTGAGCAGGCCTGTCACTATCTTATTGGGCTCTATTCTCACTAATGCTTTCCAAGACTATATGCACTTTCCACTAAGTCTTCTAAACCACAGAGTATACTTAGGCAGTTAACTATTTAGACTCAAACATAGGTTCTGGTGTGGCGCTGCAGATTAGCACTGGATTGTGAGCCACAAGGTCAGCAGCTCAACCCACTCATTGCTCCAGAGTCACTATGAGTCAGAACCGACTGGATGACACTTAACAACAACAGCAAACTTTCATCATGTTAAATTTGGTTCAAGGCTATGACCTGCTAAGAACCTATTTGAATCCATTCTTTTCATCCTCAACTGTAGTCAATCTATCAATATTGTTATCTTTATATAAATCACAATTTAAAATGCCTGACAGGAAAGGTCCTAGAATGGAGTCCTTCACCTACCACCAGAGACTAAAACACATCTCCATCCCAACAGTTCCATTCTCTAACTCTAGTTACAGGAAGGAAAAGCATCAAAGACTGACAGGTTACTATGTGGCTGATTAAATTGGTGTGGAGAAGAAACTGTGAATGAGGCCCATGGAAGATTCAACATGGCAGAACAGGACTCTATGAAGCTACTGTAACGAGGCCCTCCTAGCACAGGTTGGGGAGGTGCAAGGCTGAGACAAATGGAAAATACTCTGGGATTCTGCTATGATGAGGGAGGAAATCAATAACCAGGAAACAGAGCCAATGTAGGAAGCTGGAAGGTGGCCAATTAGTACATCAAACTGGAGGGAGTGGGAAGAAGAGGACAGAGATAGGCAAGAGTCCCAAGGAGAATGAAGCAAGGAATGAACATGTGAAACAGAATTGGGACTCCTAAGTAGTTGCCAGAGCTGCTCTGTCAAGATCGTAGCCACCGCTAGACTGCAAAGTCACTTTGAACCACAATAGGACTTTCTTGGCTGTAATCTTTACAGAAGCAAACCCTGTGGTTTTCTTCCATAGTATCAGTTGTTAAGTGCTGTTGAGTCGGTTCTGACTCATGGTGGCCATGTATCGCATTTCTGAGGAGTGCCTGGTGAGTCTGAACTGCCAACCTTGTGGACTTATCCTACAACGCCACAGCACGACTCCATGGTATCAGTGGGTGGGTTCAAGCGCAAAGTGTTTGTGCCACCCAGGAACCTGCATACACGGATCTAGAATCCACTGTCACCAAGTTGATTTCAACTCATAGTGATCCTGTAAGACATGGTAGATCAGTGCCGTAAGGTTTCCGATAATGTCAGTCTTGAAGGAAACAGACTGCCTCATCTTGCTCCCAAGGAGTGGCTGGTGGATTGAACCCATGTGCCACAGGGCTTCTTATACATGTAAGTGTTGTTGTCATTGTTAAGTGCCATTGAATTGGTTCCAACTCCTAGCGACCAAGAATTGACTGGTAGGTCTGAATCGCTGACCTTGCAGTTAGCAGTCCAGTGCTTATCCTACATTGCCACACCAGGACTCCATACATACATCTTGATAATGCTTAACTTGAAGACCCTAGAGCAGCTGTCAATCATTAAACTAAGTGTGGCCGTCCTCTATGTTTTTGGCACTAAGACATGAGGGAGGAAGCACTGGGCCAGCCAGCCAGATCTGCTGACTACCCCTGGTCTCCTTACTTCTGTCGCTGTAAACAAATTTATAGTCAAAACTTTTGACCCCTTGCCAAAAACATGGCATGGGCCATCCTGGCCAGATAGTCAAGAAGTTGAAATCAAAATCTGATTTGCTCTATGCAAAATATATTGTCATCTCACCTACGGGCCCTGACAAAATGTTCAGCATGCCTTCTTTCACTTTTAATTTCCTGTCTCAGAAGCTCATAGAATTTCCAATAATATTTATCAATATTACCTTCTAAATCTCTCTAGAATCTGTCCCTTCCTTCAGTACTCTCAGTTAATTTCTCATCTCTCTCTGTCCCACCCCACCCCCAGCCTTAGTGCTCTAAGAACCCTCCCAGGCCATAACAGTCTCCTCCCTAAAGTCCTCCCATGGCTCCCCATTCAGCAAACACGCCAGGATCCTGGGGTCCTGGTCTGGATTGAACTGTGTCTCCTTCGGCCCCCACCCCAATCCCAACATGTGTTGTAAATCCTAATCTCTACGGCTGTGTCAGGACTCTTGGTATGGTGCTGTAGGATCAGCACTGGACTGCAAACCCCAAAGTCGGCAGTTCAAACCCACCAGCTGCTCCTTGGAAACCTTATGCAGGCTCACTAGGAGTTGGAACTGACTCCACATCATGTAACAATAACAAATGCCTGTGGCTATAGTTCCATTTGGAAATGGTTGTCTTTATTTTGTTAATGAGACAGGACTAGTGTTGGGGTGTCTTTCCTCAAATTCTTGTAAAATGTAAAAGGAGAAGATTGAAGAAGCAGAGATGTGGGAAAGAGAGGTACAAGACACATGAAGAGACTGCCCAGAAGCAGAAGTTCAGAATAGATGTGGACCTCCTTCCGGAGCTGACAGAGACAGAAAGCTTTCCTCCCATAGAAGTCTGAATTTCCCTGAATTCAGATATCCAGCCTCCTAAACTGTGAGAAAATCAATGTCTGGTTGTTAAATACCCACTTGGGCTATTTCTGTTAGAGCAGCCCTAGGTAACTAAGATTCAGCTATCTCTCCAGCTTCAGTTCTTTCAACTCTCCGATGTGCAAATTCTAGACACACTGAAATCAAGATGCCCTCTCCCATCTCTATGCCTTTGCACTCCCCATTCCCTCTGTCTAAAACGCTCCCCCTTTTTCCCTAGTAAATGTCTATGCCCCTGTTATGGTCCCTTTTAGATCTCATCTCCTCGAAGAAGTCTTCCCTGAGCCCTGAAATGGATTGTGCAGGTCCGGCACACAGCACCTCTTGTGTAAGAGCATCATGTGTTTTATCTCCCACTAAACTGTGAGATCTTATGGGCAGGCAGCAAGTCTAACTCAGCTCTTCTCCCCAGTAGCTAGCACAGGATCTGACTCATAATAAACACCAAATGTCTGTGAGGAGAACAACAACCAACGCCATTGTGAGGTCCTACTCCGGAACTGAAAATGAAGAATATGAAACTCTTCTGTGGCTTACTGTAGTCAAGCTCCATGGAGCTCCCACACTGACAGAGTTCTATGGACAAGTGGCTCTGGTGTTTAGGAAGGTGGGGAAGGGCAAGAGGCCTGCAGCTGGCTCCACTGAAAGCCTTGCTGTATGCTGGCTATAACCCCCTGGCAGATGCTGCAACCCACACAAGTCCATTCCTTGTGGGCATGAAAAACACAGGACCCCTTAGATGCGCTTGTAGGGACCCATCTGTGAGTGAGGCTACAGAGGAGGATTAGGGCCAAAGAGGAGATACTTAGTAGAATGGAGAGGGATAAAATACTGCTACTCTTGAATAGGAGTCCTGGTATGGTGCTGCTGGCTAATGTGCAGGACTGCAAAGTCGATTTGAGCTGCAAGGTTAGAGGTTCAAGTTCATCACTTGCTCCCAGGAAACCCTATACAGGATTGTTATGGGTTGGAACTGACTCAATGGCACTTTAACAGCAATAACTCTTGCATAACTTGAGGGATGTCCTTGGCTATGGATTTTAAGAGCTAATAGCAAGGTTTTTTTTATATTTTAAAATGCACACATTTTACAGTTACCAAAACACTTCTATTTATCTATTTTTAGCCCATTATCCACTCTGAGGGGCAGGCAAGGCAGTGCCGATGTTATTATTTGTAGATAAGGAATAGATATCTAGAGAGGTATGTTGACTTGCCCATGGTTCTGGTGTGGTACTGTAGGATAAGCATTGGACTGCTAACTACAAGGTTGGCAGTCCAAACCTTCAGATGCTCTTTGGAAACCCTATACAGGGTTGCTATGAGTCAGAACCAACTCAATGGAACTTAACAACACGGTCACATTATGAAGTGACATTCCCAGAGTCATGAAATAACAGAGATACAGCATATGTTGTTATTGTTACGTGCTGTTGAGTCGATTCCGACTCATATCGATCCTGTAGAGGCTTTCTCAGGAACGGCTGGTGAGTTAGAACCGGCAACCTTGAGATTCAAATGACCACACCAGGACTCCATATAAAATTTGGAGTTATTTAAATAATTTTTACTGGATATTTATTAAATAAATTTTACTTAAAATTATTAAGAATTTTTTATTTAAATAATTTCTTGTTAATGATTAAAATCAAATATTTTCTAATAAGCTTAGACTGCAGAAGGATTTTAGGCATCTCTTAGGGAATGTGACTACATGGTATTAAAAGTTTCTCCCAACTATGAAATTCTATAAATTGATTATTTACTGTGTTCCAGGTTCATTAGACCCAGAAAGGGCAATTACCTGCTTACAAGTAATTTCCAAAAGAAATAGCTTTGCTGCCCAGCCCAGCATCCCTGTCTGTTTTGTCAAAAATTCTCCAGTCCATTATTAACAGATTCTTTCACAGACTCATTAGTCCTCTCTTCCTGTTCTTTCTACTCCCTATAACATGGTGGTGGTGGGGTGCTGTAGAGTCAGTTCTGACTCATTGCAATCCTGTATATGGTTTCCAGGGCTGTAAATCTTTATGGGAGCTAAAAGCCTCATCTTTCTCCTGCAGAACAGCTGGTAGTTTCGAACTGCTGACCTTGAGGTTAGCAGCCCTACTCATAATCACCACAACATTGTTGTTGTTTTTGTTGTTAGGTGCCATCGAGTTGGCACCAACTCGTAGCAACCCTACGCACAGCAGAACGAAACACTGCCCGATCCTGGGCCAACCTCACTAATGTTGCCACGCTTGAGTCCACCGCCACCTGGCCAATCCATCTCATTGGGGCGTCTTCCTCTTTTTCTCTGACCCTCCACCTTGTTGTTGTTGTTGTTGTTATGTGCCATGGAGTCGGTTCCAACTCATAGCGACCCTGTACAGGGTTTCCGAAGCTGTAAATCTTTACGGGAGCAGAAAGCCTCATCTTTCTTCCGTGGAACAGCTTACCAAACATGATATCCTTCTCCAGCAACTGTCCCTCCTGACAATATATCTGAAA
>NW_006408571.1:16887393-16901790 GCF_000296735.1 Chrysochloris asiatica | reverse complement strand
TGGTGAGGATTTTTATTTTCTTTACATTGAGATGCAATCCATGGTAGCATGTTGTTGTTGTTGTTAAGTACCATGGAGTCGGTTCTGACTCACAGTGACCTTGCACAGGGTTTCCAAGGCTGTAAATCTTTACAGGAGCAGAACACCTCATCTTTCTCCCGCAGAACCGCTGGTAGTTTCAAACGGCTGACCTTGTGATTGGCAGCCCGACTCATAACCACTATGCTACCCGATGGATTACACATTGGGCTACTGACCAAAAGTTCAGCAGTTCAAATCTACCCATTGTTCTTTCAGAGAAAGATGAGGCTTTCTCTCCACAACAAAGATGAGGTTCTCTCTCACAACCACCACCACCACTGTATTGGTTCCTTCTCAGAGAGATGACTAAATCCATTTGGGTGCCATATTTGGTAGTAGGATATGGGAATGGAACTTTCTATAGGTTAGTGTAGGTGCATAATTGATTTCTTAAGAAGGACGGTCTACTTTGGTTGAATGGATCAAAGTTCTATCTGGCAAGATGCTCCTAACATCCTTGCCTAAGAATTGTACATTTATTTGAACAGGATAAAGACAGATGCTTACAGCAGCTCAGTGGGAATAAATATTCTACCATCTTCTGATTCCTCTGCACTGCTCTACACACTTTCAGTATGCTGCTCACTCCTATTAGTGGTGATAGATGAGAAACATATTCTCCAATTTTAATGATAAAGGCTTTATCAACAACAATGTGTAACATTCTATTATTGTTTTCATCATGAAGTCCAAGACTTTTTAGTAAAAGATTGGCGGGTGATTCTCAGTGCTATTTTTGGTGATGACATTGTGCGGATGATGTAGGGCCAGGCAGTGTTTCATTCTGTTGTGCATAGGGTCACTCTGAGATGGAACCAAATCAATGGCACCTAACAGCAACAATAAATTCTGTCAGGGTTTGTCTTAATTTCTTTCTTGATTACAAAGAACATTCTGACACTTATAAAAAGAAAGAACCAGATGTGTGTCTTGTTGAGAAGGTCCTTCATTTCTTCAGTGGAACATCAGACTTTCCCACATAGGGGTCTGTTGTTGATAAACAAGACAGACTTTCTTAAAGTGAGAAGAGAGGACTCGCAATCAAAGTGACAAGGCAGAAATTGAAGAAGCACAGAGGGTTCTTTCATCCTTACCCTGAACCTGCCTAAGGTAAATGCTGATAAAATCGCACCAGATCAGAGTCTGAACTCTGTCTGTTAAAGGTACTCACAGCTGCTTGGGAGAATGTCAGACAAGAAAAACCTGGCAAGGCATCCCCTGCCTACTGAACTGGCTCCTCTTCCCTCCCCAACCTGGCTAAAAATACAACCAAAGTGTCACTAAAAAATGACAAAATACAAAAAAGCCTAACATTTGTTGAACAGATTGTGGCAGAATATCAATTAGCTAAGTGTTTGGTATGCAAACATCCCCCATGCTAACTCACCAGGGGAGGACTGAGAAGAAAAGGAACAAAGAGATCAGAGAATTAGGGAACAGGCTGCTTCCAAGGGAAAGTGCTGGAGCCAGAGCTCACGACCTATATGACAGGTGAGAATGGTGCACTTGCCATTTATGTACACCTCATGGCAGCACTTTCAGCCAGAGGCATCTCTACTTCAGTTAGTACAGGACATCAATTTGCTGAGTGTACATGTGGGAGAAAAGACCTGGAGATCCGCTCCAGTCAACCTTACAGATTAAGCACCACTCTGGCACAATTCTACTCTGTCCTGTAGAATCTCTATGAGTTGGGACTGACTCAGCAGCTCACAGTAATATATTATGTATCAGGTCCTTGCAGGCACTGGAGGCTGAATCATTTGGATGGTTGAGAATTTCCAGCCCACCATCCATCTGTCAGTTTGTTGTAATGTGGTGGCTTGCATGTTGCCGTGATGCTGGAAGCTCTGCTACAGGTATTGTAAATACCAGCAGGGTCACCCACAGTGGACAGGTTTCAGCTGAACTTCCAAAATAGACAGACTAGAAAGAAGGAAAGACAGACTACTTCTGAATGTTTATCGTTGTTGCTGAAAATCTTATGAATAGCAATGGAACACTGTCAGATAGCACCAGAATATTGAATACTGAAACATGATGAAGAGCATCAGAATATTGTCAGATGCAATGTTGGAAGATGAGTCTCTCAGTTGGAAGTACACTCAAAATATGACTGAGGAAGAGCTGCCTCCTCAAAATAGAGTTGACTTGATGACATGAATGGAGTAAAGCTTTCAGGACCTTCATCTGCTGATGGGGCACAACTCAAATGAGGAGAAACAACTGAAAAAAATCCATTAATAATTGGGACATGGAATGTATGAAGTATGAACATAGGAATTTTGGAAGTTGTCAAAAATGAAATGGAATACATAAAAATAGGCATCCTAGGCATTAATTAGTAAGCTGAAATGGACTGATGTTGGCCATTTTGAATGTGACAATCAAATGGTTTACTATGCCGAGAATGACAAATTGAAGAGGAATGGTGTCTCATTCATCATCAAAAAATTTCAAGATCTATTTTTGTCGGGGTCCAGCCTTGACAAGGGGGTGAGTACACGAAGGTAGGGTGTCTGGCGACGATAGAGAGAGAGAGAGAAAGAGAAAACAGACAGAGAAAACAGACACACAGGTTTGATGCAAGCTGCCAGACAGACTGTTTGGTGGCAGACATTGCTCACAAAACTAACTCTAGGTGGGATGTCTGGAGGGGCGAGAGAGAAAGAAACACTCGGAGACCAGAGTGGATACAAGCTAACAGGCAGATAGTCCTGTTGCCAAAAATGCACACAGAACGATCTCTACCCCAGTCTTTTATTAACTTTTTTCAAGGAGAAATTCAAGGACAGGACACAACGATTCACAGGAACAACCTTTAAGATATTTTCTAGGTACAACACAATTTTCTTAGCAATCTAACAGTTTTATTTCTACAGGAAAAGGTTCAAGCAAGCTATTATAGATTAACCTTTAGGCCTAAAGGACGTCTAACATACTTTTAACACTTAATCTCTAGTGGGTAAAGGTGAAAGACTTATAAGCTCATATAAAGGTTGGTTTATAATTTCTGAAGGGATTTAAGCTGTTTTTCTCTGCTTTGCAAGTAAAAAATATATGCGTTTGAACAAGATTTCAAACATTTAGCTTTATTCGTTAAACTAGTAATTCTTTCTTGCTACAGTTCCAGGGAAGGTGAGAGAAGGGTCACAACCTTTACAAGAAGGCGAGGTCTCACCTTCACATTCCTTATCCCCTATCCGGATTCCACGCCCAAACCTACAATGTTCACTATCATCACATTTCCATATACCTTCAGGGGGAAGAAGAGCATCTGGATCAAACTGATTAAACCCAGGGCGGTCTGAGGAAGTTGTCACCATTGTCCTTTTCCCAGAATCTACAACTCCACCTTAAGTGAATACCCCGGGCAGTTCCTCTCCAGAACCTCCCTGCTTAATCCCAGTAAACCTGTCCTTGTTAGTCCTCTGAGGAAGTTTTACTGCCTCGGTTCTAGAGGGAAAATTCAGTTTTATTAATGTACATGGATAATCAAGAGCTCATGTTCTAAGTTAATATTAAACATAACTGAATAATCAAATAAGGAGCAGTTCTGACACTCATCCCAGGTGGCTATCGCTTGTACCTCAGAAAGATTTGTTCCTAGGACCCTACGCACTGCCAACACAATGGAGACATTAACAGAGGCATTATAAAAACCATTTTCTCAGAAGCTACAATTACTGGAGTTAGAAGCATAGAATGAACAATATTAGGACTTGTACAGAGGTAGCCACCCAGTGAGTTCACAAACACCAATGAACCCGGGACACCAGGAGGTCACTTCCTGGGCCCTCAGTGTTCATGGCTCGCCATACCAAGGAGGGCCCTGGGTTTGGATTTTCGTCCAGGTCACAAGGCCTCAGCTTCCCAGTAATTGCGTTTTATGTCGTCCCCGACATATCTTGAAGCACAATGCTGTCTGTGATAGGATAATATCCATATGCCTATAAGGGAAACCAGTTAATACCATTATTTTTTAAATATATACACCATCTACTAAAATCAGTGATGACGAAATTGAAGAATTCTACCTACTTCTTCAACGATCCATAGTAGCGTAGTGGCTTACAAGTTGGGCTGCTAGCCACAAGATCAGTAGTTCAAATCTACCAGTTGCTCTGAGGGAGAAATACAAAGCTTTCTGCTCCTGTAAAGATGTACAGTCTCAGAAAGTCTATACAGAGTTGCTATGATTAGGAACTGACTCGATGGCCCACAACCACCACCACCAGTTGATGATTAGAGTGCAAAGGTTGGAAACAAAGAGGAAGGATCTATAGTTGGAAAATATGGCCTTGGTGATAGAAATGATGTTGAAGATTGCTTGATAGAATTTTGTAGGACCAATGACTTCTTCATTGCAAATACCTTTTTAAACCAATATAAAAGATGACTATACACATGGACCTCACCAGATAGAATACACAGAAATCAAATTGACTACATCTGTGGGAAAAGACATAAGCTCCATATCATCAGCCAAAACAAGTCCAGGGGCAGACTATAGACTAGACCATCAATTACTCATATGCAAGCTCAGGCTGAAACTGAAGAAAATTAAAGACCTCCAGGGGAGCCAAAATATGATCTTGAACATATATGGCCTGAATTTAGGGATCATCTGAAGAATAAATTTGATTCATTAGACACTAATGACCAAAGACCAGAACGTTGTGGAATGACATCAAGAACATCATATAGGAACAAAGCCAAAGGTCATTAAGACAAAAAGAAGGAAAAGACCAGAGTCAGAAGGGACTCTGAAACATGCTCTGCAGAATAGAGATGCTAAAGCAAATGGAAGAAATGAGGAAGTAAAAGAGCTAAATAGAAAATTTCAAAGAACAGCCCAAGAAGATAAACTCAAATATTATAACAAAAGGTGCAAAGACCTCGATTTAGAAAACCAAAAGGGAAGAACACACTCAGCATTTCTCAAGCTGAGGGAACTGAAGAAAAATTCAAACCTCGACTTGCAATATTGAAGCATTCTATAGGAAAAGTATCAAACGATGCAGAAAGTATCAAGAGAAGATGGAAAGAATATACAAAGTCACTGTACCAAAAAGAATGGTCAATGCTAAACCATTTCAGGATGTAGCATCATGTGATCAAGAGCCAATGGTACTGAAGGAAGAAGTCCAAGGCAAAGAACAGGCTCTGGGAATTGATGAAAAACAAATTTAACTCTTTCAACAATTTGACATAGCTCTGGAAGCACACACTCATCTATGCCAAGAAATTTGGAAGACAAGTTATCTGGACAACTGATTGGAAGATATCCATATTTGTGACCATTCCAAAGTGATGACCAGATGGAATGTGGAAATCATCAAACAATATCATTAATATCACATGCAAGTAAAATTTTGCTGAAGATTTTAGAGAAACAACTGCAACAGTACATTGACATGGGACTGCCAAAAATTCAAGCTGGATTCAGATGAGGACATGGAATGAGGGATATCATTGCTGATGTCAGATAGATCTTGGCTGAAAGCAGAGAATACCAGAAATATATTTACCAGTGCTTTATTGACTATGCAAAGAATTTCTACTGTGTGGCTCACGACAAGCTATAAATAACATTGTGAAAGATGGGTACTCCAGACATTTATTTGTACTCATGAGAAACCTGTACATAGACCAAGAGGCAGTTTGAACAGAATAGAGAGTCACTGGTATAAAATCAGGAATGGACAATGAATAAGGAAAACCTTAGAAGAATTGATGCATTTGAGTTATGGTGTTGGAGAAAAATGTTAAAAGTACCATGGACTGCTAGAAGAACAAACAAATCTGTGTTGGAAAAAGTACAGTCAGAATGAGCATTAGAAGGCAGGATGACAAGATTTCGACTCTCACACTTCAGACTGTTGTTGGAGGGACCAGTGCCTGGAGAAAGACATCATGCTTGGTAAAGTGGAGGGTCAGTGACCAAGAGGAAAAACCCCAATGAGATGGATTGACACCATGGCAGCAGCAATGGACTTAATTTTATTCTTTCATTATGTTTATTCAATCTCTATGCTGAGCAAATGATCCATGAAGCTGGATGATATGAAGAAGAATGTGGCATCAGAATTGGAGGAAGGCTCATCAACAACCTGCCATATGCAGATGATATAACCTTGCTTCTTATAAGTAAAGAGGTCTTAAAATACTGATGAAGATTAAAGACTATAGCCTACAGTATGGAATGCAGCTCAAAGTAAAGAAAATAAAAATCCTCACCACTACACCAATACATAACATCATGATGAATGGAGAAAAGATTGAAATTGTCCAAGACCTCATTTTGCTTGGATCTACTATCAACACTCATGGAAACAGCAGTCAAGAAATCAAATGATGTATTGCACTGGGTAAATCTGCTGCACAAGATCTCTTTAAAGTGCCCAAGAACAAAGATATCATCTTGAGGACTAAGGTGTGTCTGATCCAAGCCACGGTATTTTCAATCACCTCATATACATGTTAAAGATAGACAGTGACTAAGGAAGACCCTAGAAGAATTAATGCATTTGATTTTTGCATTAGAGAAGAATGTTAAAAGTACCATGAACTACCAAAAGAACAAACAAATCAGTGTTGGAAGTACAGTCAAAATGCTACATAGAAGCCAGGATGGCCAGACTTCATCTCTGCTACTTGGAACATATTATCAGGAGGGACCAGTTCCTAGAGAAGGATGTCATGCTTGATAAAGTGGAGGGTCAGTGAAAAAGAGGAAGAAACTTGAGGAGATGGATTGGCACAGTGGAAGCAGCAATGGGTTCAAGTGTAGCAATGATTATGAGGCTGGTGCAGGACAGGACAGTATTTTGTCCTTTTGTACATAGAGTTGCTATGAGTTGGAATCGACTTGATGGCACCTAACAACAACAACAATAATTTTCCAACAGCAGTCCCTTTCAGGTACGGACTTGTCTAGCTTATTCTGACTCAGAACTCCAAATCCAAGGGATAGAAACTGCTGGAAGCAGGGAGTTAAAGTTTCCAAACAAATGGCATTTAAGCATCATATTTGTTCTAGTACATATTCTTTGACCCTATCCCTCTACCTGGTTTAGCTGTTACTCCTCTGTGTTCCCTGAATTTTCTACGTATGCCTTTTTTTTGTTTTTCCTATATTGCCTTTTGTTTTAATGCTGCTATAACAAATACTACAAGTGGATGCCTTTAACAAGCAGAAATTTATTCCCTCACAGGTTAGGAGGCTGGAAGTAAAAAATCAGAGTGCCAGCTCTAGAGGACGCTTTTCTCTCTTTGAGAGCTCTGGGGAAAAGGCCTTGTCTTTTTTCAGCAGCTCTAAGTCCAGCATTCCTTGGAGATCTCTTGGCATCAATCTTTTCATGAATCTAGGAGCTCCACAGTGCAGGGACCCCAGGTACAAAGCGTTCTTGAGTCCTAGCCACCTGTCTAGAGTTTCCAACGAGTGACTGGTGAGTTTGAACCACTAACCTTGTGGTTAGCAGTCCAGTGCTTACCTTACTGTTCCACACCAAGACCTCTATGCGTGTGATTATTATTCCATTCAGGAAGGGGTTGTCCTTTTTATGTTAATGAGACAGGATTAATGTAGGGTGTGTCTTAAATCAATCTCTTTTGAGATAGAAAAGATATTAAACAAGCAAACAAGAGAAGCAGAGATAGATCCCAAGCTGTTGGGGACCGCAAAGCACTGAGATGTTCAGGCCCTGTGTCATGGATGAAAATCCTACACGATGGCTCCATTCAGGATGGCTAGCCAGGGACCCTGAGGGCCAAAGGAAGTGACCTCCTGACGTCCCGGGTTCATTGGTTTTTGCGAACTCACTGGTGGGCTACCTCTGTATAATTTTCTTTGGTCTTATTATTCATTCTATGCTTCTAACTCCAGTAATTGTCGCTTCTGAGAAATGGTTTTTTATGTGCCTCTCTTAATGTCTCCACTGTATTGGCAGTTAAAGCTCTGGTAGGGTAGTGGTTACGAATCGGGCTGCGAACCTTAAGGTCAGCGGTTCGAAACTACCAGCTGCTCCGCGGGAGAAAGATGAGGCTTTCTACTCCCGTAAAGATTTACACCCTTGGAAACCCTGTTCAGGGTCTCTATGGGTCGGAACCGACTCGACGGCACTTAACAACAACAACAACAGGGTCCTGGGAACAAATCTCTCTGAGGAACAAACTCTGGCCACCTGGCAAACATGTCCAAACTGTTCTTTATCAAATTATTCAGTTATGTTTGATATTAACTTAATACATGAGCCCTGGATACCCAGGGACAAATATTAAAACAAAAACCTCTTCTAAAGCCAAGGCTGTAAAAGTTCCAAAGGCAGATTTGCTGGGATTCTGCAAAGAGGCTCTGGAGACAATCTGCCCAAGGAATTCACTCAAGGTAGATCAGCGAATTCCGGAGTATTGTTCAAGGAATAGTGACAACCTCCTCAAATCATCCCCAGGTGTAATCCATTAACCTACAGGTCCTTCTTCCTTCTGAAAGCCTAAGCCAGGTAGCTGAAACAGCTTGACTCTCTTCAGACCTTTTAAATCCTTTTTCACCTTTACCCATTCGAGATTAAGTGCTATAGGTATGTTAATTAGCCTTGAGAAACCTCTAGTCGCTGCTTTAGGATTTGAGCCAAAAAAGTAATTTATAACAGTTTTGCTTGAATTTTTGGAAAATTAAGGATGTTAGATTATTAAGACAATTTGCGATGTATATTTTAGAATTTGTTCCTGTAAATCATTGTGCCCTGTTTTGAACGATTAATCACATTTCATTTCTGTACCCTGTCTTAATAATCCCCTTCTTCCTTTGTGTAAAATCCCTCCCTGAAATAAAAGACAGACGCAGATTGAATCCTGCATGCATTACTGCCTGCAGGGGCCATGATGCCTGCAATCCAGGGTCTGCCTGCCAGTATTGCATCCACTCTGGTTTTGGGGTGTCTCTTTGTCTCTCTCGTCTCGTCTTTGTGTATATTCTTTCTCTATTTCTTTCGCCACCAGATCTCCCTACTTCGTGAACCAAACTTCCCTGTCGAGGCAGGTCCCCGACACCAAGCTACATGAAGATTTCCCAGGAGCCAAAGCTCAGAAGAAATAAGGACCTTCCTCCAGAGCAGACACAGAGAGAAAACCTTCCCCTACAGCTGGTACCCTACATTCACTCTCCTAGCTTCCTAAACTGTGAGATGGGGTTTTGGTGTGGTGTTGTTGGAAAAGTACTAGACTTACCACAAGGCTGACAGTTCAAACCCATGAGTTTCTCTTTGGAAATTCTATACAGGATCACTAAGATTCAGAACCAACTGGACAGCACTTAACAAGAACAAACTGTGAGAAAATACATTTCTCTTTTGTGGCATACCTGTTATAGCAGCACTAGGTAAGACAGAATTTGGCAATAGGAGTGGGGTGCTGCTTAACAAATACCTATAATGTAGAAGTGGGTAGAGGCTGGAAGAGTTTTAGATTCCTGATAGTAAAAGCCCATCACTGCTCTGTCAGTTTGCTGTACAAAGCTGGTAGCTTGTATGTTGCTGTGATGCTGAGAGCTGTGCCACTGGTATTTCAAAAGCCAGCAGGGTTCCCCATGGTGGACAAATTTCAGTGGAGCTTCCAGACTAAGACAGACTAGGAAGAAGTACCCAGTGATCTACTTAAAAAAAAAAAAAAAAATTGGCCAGTGAAAACCTTATGAATAGCATTGAACATTGTCTAATGTAGTACAGGAAGAGGAGGCACTTGGAAGTCAGGTTGGAAGGCACTTAAAATACAGCTGGGGAAGAGCTGCCTCCTCAAAGTAGAATTGACCTTAATGATGTGGGTGGAGTCAAGTTGTCAGGATCTTTATTTGCTGATGTGGCACAACTCAAACTGAAAAGAAGCAGCTGAAATTTTCATTAATGATTGGAATGAGGAATGTACAAAGCACAAATCAATGAAAATTGGAAGTCATCAAAACTGAAATGGGACAAATAAAGATTGATATCCCAGGTATTAATGAGATGAAATGGACTGGTATTTGTCATTCTGAATTGTATGATCACATGGTCTACTGTGCTGGAAATAATAAATGGAAGAGAAATAGTGTCACATTCATTGTCAGAAAGAACATTTCAAGATCTATCCTGACGTACTAAGCCATCAGTGATAGGATACTATCCATATGCCTACAGGAAAGATAATCAGTAGACTGGTAACCACAAGGTCAGTAGTTCAAATCCATCAGCCACTCTTGGAAAACTTACACAGGATTGCTTTGAGTCGGAACTGACTTGAGGGCACTTAACAACAAATAACATAACAGGGAAGACCAGTTAATATGGCTATTTTTCAAATATTTTTAATTAGTCAAAGTTGGAAACAAAGAAGAAGGATTAGTAATTTGAAAATATGTCCTCAGTGATCCAGACAATAGATCCCATGATAGAATCTTGCAAGACGAATGACTTATTTATCGCAAATACCTTTTTTCAACAATGTGGTGCTGTGGGTTAAGGTGCTGGACTGTAAAGTCAGTTTGAACTGCAAGGTCGGTGATTCAAGCTCACCAGTCACTCCTTGGAAACCCTATACAAGGTTGCTATGGTTGGAACTGATGGAATACACAGGAATCAAGCCTTACTACATCGGGATCACATCTGTGGAAAGAGAAGATGAAGAAGCTCAATATCATCAGTCAGAACAAAAACAGGGGCTGACTTCAGAACAGATCATCAATTGCTCATAGGCAAGCTAACATTATTGTAAAATGAAATTGATAAAGTAAAAAAAGCATGTATCATTATACACATATACAGCCTCTTCGTTTTTCCAACTCTAATTATTGACCAATGCCAACATAGTTATGAATAGAGAATTATAGCCATAGAATATAATGTTTCATCTTTCTGTTCCTGTATTAGCAGGATGAAGCACATCACTTCTACTTTCAGAACATCTGGAAATACTGATATTGAAATGATCACACTTTACTATATATTATAACTACAGACTTGCTTGTTGTCTATTACCTCTAATTACTATGAATTCTTTGAGGACAAACTCTTCTATTGGATTCTTCTCTATATCTCCAAGTCTCAGCCAAGGTTTGGCAGAAACATGTGCTCCATATATGCTCATTCAATGTTTACTGAATATAGTAGAAAACATACGTGCGCATGAACAATAAAACACTTTAAAATGATTTGATAATTACCATCAAAATGGTTCAAATAGTATGATTTTAGCTTTAGAAGGAGAGGTCACTTCTTTGTAGGAAAAGGAGCACAGCACAATGGGTAAGTCTGAATTTTAGAGTTAAGCATCCTTGGTTTTAAATCCTGACTCTGCCATTTACTAGCTCATATGATCTAGGGTGTGACCTAATCTCTTGAAACCATAGTTTCCTAATTGGTGAACTGAAGATACTATTAGTTGGGAGAACTAAATGAGATAATGCATTGTAAAATGTCAGTGTATAATATGTGCTTGTAACATGCCTATCTGTTCACCACCACCTGACCACATCATTGTCATCACAACCATCACCATCATCACAATCATCCTTATCAAAGTCTTTGTGATGGAGATACTTACAGTTTGCCAGAGGAGATATAACGGAAGAGCACCCAACAGTCAAAAGCTTGGTACTGTAGGTGTTAAAGAGATTTAAGACAAAACCGGGAAGGTAAGTGGCACTATTTGATTGGAATAGAGAGTATTTCTGGGTAAGGAATGGGAGAGAATAATCTTTCGGTAGACTATACTGAGACTTCATTGGATTCAAAGCAGGAGAAGGGCTGGTTCAGAGCCGGCTGTGGAACGAATGTTCTTCTGCTTGTGCATGACTGGGCTGGGGAGAGGGAGGGAGATGGAAACGATAAACTATATTTATGAAGCTTCTCCAGTTCTTCCAATGAGATGTTGACATCCCCCTCTAGGGTAGTAGTATAGGAAAGGAAAAGAGACGATGAAGATGTGGGACATTGGGAAGAATGAGCTGATAGAACTCAGTGTCCAAGTAAAGAGTCAGAGTTCTTAAGGTCTAGAACTGGATGCCTGGGAGCATGGTGCTGCTAATACTCTAATAGGGATAAAGTGCAGGGGAGAGTGGTTTTAGTGGTGAGATGAATTTGGTTTTAGTTATGCTAAGCTAAGGTGTATTGAAACATCCAGGTAATGAATGATATCACATAGATATTGGGAATGTGCTCTAAGAACTCACAAGAGACATTAAGGCTGGAGACAGATTATTTGGGAAGATTTCTATATATAGCTAATTAATTTAGAAATTATATAGAAATCTTCCCAATAAATCTGAGCTCTGGTAGCATAGTGGTTACAAATCAGGCTGCTAATCTCACAGTCAGCAGTTCAAAACTATCAGCTGTTCCATGGGAGAAAGATGAGGCTTTCTGCTCCCGTAAAGATTTACAGCCTCAGAAACCCTGTACAGCGTCACTATGAGTCGGAACTGACTCCACAGTATTTAAAACAACAACAACAAATTCCATATAGCTAATTAAAGATTTCTAATGACTAAAAGCATACTATTTGATCAATTGTCAAGGAAGGGTAAGAGTATAAAGACAGAAGGATCAGAACCTTGTCCTTGGAAAATGACTCCCAAATCAATAGAAACAAGAGTCAGATCTGTGGAGGAGGAGGGAGAGAGAGAGAGGCAGAACACACCATCATAGCAGCCAAGAGGGAAGCGAGGGAGAGAGAGAGAGGCAGAACACACCATCATAGCAGCCAAGAGGGAAGCGAGTTTCAAGGAGGATAGAAATGGTCAGAGGAATCAGGAGCTGCAGAGAGATCAAAGAAAAATAACTGAGATATGCCCATTAGGAAAACATAGGTGACAAAAGAGAAGAAAAACTAGGTTGCAGGTGCAAAGGAATGAGGAAGTGGAATGGGGGGAAAAAAGGGAGATACGGAGAGTACATTAGTAGCTCAAGAAATTCAGGAATGAAAGGACAGAGATAGGGCGATGGATTAAGGTGGGAGCAGACTTGCTCTTCCCCCAGATAAATGACCACTCACCAGTGTTCATCCAGACATGCTTACCTGTCTGTATTTTAAGACACAGAAAGCAATATTGGCTGTTGGAGGCTAGAGCAGGGGCTTTGGAACAAACTAGCTTGAAAGTCAGTCTATAGTCATTCTAAAGTTAGAGAACACCTTATCTGTATGTGTGCAGCAGCAAATGTTTCAGCAGAGACAACTCATTTATCACGCATCAACAGGCTATGAGACAGGGAAACAAGAAACCTTCTGGTTCTCTTCTCTCCTTAGGAAAACAATGCTTAATCCACTCTTGGAAGAAAATCCAAAAGCTTTGAAAAAGTGTTTTAACAAGGAAGGTCTAGACCCCAATGCCCAATACCTGATAGGTCAGAAGACAGGAGAGCAACTCTCTCCAAGTTGAGGTCTAGTAAGAAGAGGACCAGACTTGAAGCCTGAAGACTCAGGTTCTAGGCTTAAACTCCCAGTCTAGCTCTATGACTTTATGCTGAACACCAGTTAATTGATCTGTAAGATGAGGTTATAATAGCCACTTTATAAACCTGCTGCAAGGATCCAATAAAATACCTGTTAAAGTAGGACCCTGGACTGGATTTAATGTTCTGCTGTTTCCATCTTGAAATCCTTAAGAGGCGGTTCTGTGTTTTCATTTTATATTGTTGCTGTTGTTACTGCGACTTTGTGTCTTCCTTCCATCTTTCTTTTCTGTGTTGTTAAATATCTTGCCCACAGAATTCTTCAGTATTGCAACTCGAGGCTTGCATTTTTTCTTCAGTTCTTTCAGCTTGAGAAATGCTGAAAAGTTTTCTTCCCTTTTGGTTTTCTAACTTGAGGTCTTTTCAGTTTCATTATAATACTTTGTCTTCTTGAGCTGCCTTTTGAAATCTGTTTAGTTTCTTCCCATCATCATTTCTTCCATTTGTTTTAGCTACTATGTGTTGAAGAGCAAGTTTCAGAGTTTCTTCTGGTATTTTATTTCCTGTCTTTTACGTAACCTTTTACTTTCTTCATGTACGATATCCCTGATGTCATCTCACAGTTCATTTGGTCTTCAGTCATTAGTGTTCAATGCACCACATCTATTCTTGTGATGGTCTCTAAACTCAGGTGGGAAATACTTGTACTCTTGAACACTTGTTTTCATTTTCTTCAGCTTCAGCTTGAACTTGTACATGAACAATTGATGGTCTCTTTTGCAGGTGGTGCCTAGCCTTGTTCTTGTTCCACAGCTACATTTGATTTGATTTCTGCGTATTGTCTGATGCCGGCGTCTTACCTTGACATAGTTGTCACGAGTGTTTGGTTCAC
>NW_006408571.1:16853598-16886528 GCF_000296735.1 Chrysochloris asiatica | reverse complement strand
CCAACTATGGTTCCTTCTTCTTTGTCTCCAATTTGTTAAGTGCCGTGGAGTCAGTTCTGACCTATAGCAACCTTGTATAGGGTTTCCGAGGAGCAGTTGGTGAACTTGAACTCCAATCTTGCAGTTTAAACTGACTTTGCAGTCCAGCACATTAACCCACAGCGCCACACCAGGACTCCGGGTTTCCAATTCGGTTCTGTCAATTATGTAACCAATTCTGCCTGTGTGTCCTTGACCCAGTCACTTAACCTTTCTGGGCCCCATATCTATAATTCATTTAATCGAATTGTTAGAAAACAACCTGTTAGAACTATTTTCAATCCTTACTCTACTACACTATTAACACAATTTGACATAGTTATTATTTCATCTTCCTTGAGACACTTTATCACTTGGCTTCTGGGTCATAACACTTGCCTGGTTTTCTTCTGTTTCATTCATTGCTCCTTTGCTGTTGTCTCTTCTGTCAGCAATCTAATGAGGGGGCTTTAAAAAGTTGTGGGGAAAATGCCATTATCTTTTTAATTCCATTTTTATACAAACTTTTTGAAGCCCCATCATATTAATGCATTCAACACTGAACTCCTGATCTCCAGGTTTGTTACCCCCTGTCTTTCTCATCTGCTAATAACAACTCCATCCTTCTAGTTTCTCACACCAAAACCCATGTCATTGTCTCTGGTTTTTCTCCTTAGCTCTCTCCCCATATCCAACAAGTCAATTAATCTAAAATCTGACCCTCTCCTTCACCACTTTCCTCCCCGTCCAATCACCTTCCTCCTGGATTGCTGCACTACCCTTCTAACTGGACTTCCTGCTCCTCCCACCTCCTCACCTGTTTTCACAGGTCTCTTCTCCACAGAAGCCAGAATAATCCTTTAAAAATATAAATCAGATCACATCACTCCTCTCTTAAGGCCATCCCATGATGACTACCAATTTCATCCTGAGTAGAAATCCCTACCCAGGTCAACCTGTTGACCAATACCTCCTACTATTTCCTCTCCTCAGGACCTTTTACTGGTACATCTAGGTCTGGAATGTTCTCTCAGATATCAGCATGTCTGGCTTCTCATCCCCTTCGGCAATGTTTAACTGTTCCATTTCCCTGAATACCTTATTGAAAATAACAACCACCATCCAAGTTCTCCCTCCTACTGTATCCTATCATTCTCTGCTTATTACCATCAGATACACTACCTATTCTATTCATTTGTTTCCTTTTTATTTCTTCTCATTACAGTATACGCTTCATTGTTATGGTGTTATTATGTGCCATATAGTTGGTTCCGACTCATAGCAACCCTGTACAGGGTTTCCTAGGCTGTAAATCTTTACGGGAGCAGAAAGCCTCATCTTTCTCCCTCAGAACAACTGGTAGTTTTGAACTGCTGACTGTGAGATTAGCAGCTGGATTTGTAACCACCACGCTACCAGAGCTCCTTATATGCTTCATAAGGGCAGACTTTTATCTTTTCGCTGCAGTGTCTCCAGCATTTAGGACACTGAGCCCTGAGTCGATGACAGTACAGAGAGTTCTGGAGCAGATGATGGTGGTGTTACTATGAAGTCATAGCTTCATCAGCCACTCAGAACTGAGCAAGTACTTTGATGAAACTGCTTGTCCAGGAAGCTGGCTCAGCACCCAGGTAGCAAAGGCACTCATGAGTTTAGTGTGCCTGGCCTTCTGCTAGATCAAACTCCAGAGATAGAAAGAAGAAATAAACGTGGTCACTGCTGTAAGAGCTGGTGGTCTAGAAGGAGGTTTCATGTGAAAATAACCCTAGAACAAGGCAGCATGTATTAAAATACCCACCCTTCAGTGCCTTAACACTTCACATTCAGGTGATAACTCTAGAGCCTAGTAGACCAGGGCTTGTACAGTTACTTGGGGGCTATTTCCATGCCAGACATGTTCCCACTCTGGCCTGCTTATCACACCCGAGACACCTTGCCTGGTGTCCAATCTAGTTGGTTCCAAAGTCCCTCCACTGGTTTCCTCCACCCAGCATTGATCTTTAATTACTGTCAATGCGAGACTCCACCCTCTTGTAATCTTGTAATCCTGCTTTCACATACAGGGAGCATGGGGGCAGGGGTGGAATCGATTTAGGAAAGTTGGAGCAGAGTGTAAAGGATCTAAATATTGTTTCCTTAGTTAAAAGAAAAAAAGAATGTGAATATTGTTTCCTTATTATAAGTATTTGTGTATCTCTCTCCTCTACGAGCCTACAGGGCATAGAGCTCAGGGGTTGCATCTACTGCGTTCTCAGATAGTCTCACGGACTTGCCCAGGGTGTGATAGAATGAACACGCAGTGAAGTTTGCTGAACTAGTAAACTGGATGCTGTGAGCACCGATTTAGTATAATCCCATATAAGAAGTTATCGCTGCACCCTCTGTAAGATGCCCCAGTGAGATTCTGTAAGGTTGTTTTACTGAGTTATCATAAAGTAACAAACAACCTTACTAGTAAGAATGAAAACATTGGGGGGGGGGGCGCGGAGGGCAGAAAGGAACCAACTTTTGAAAGGCCAGTTTACATAAATTACAAAAAGAACCCAACCCACTATGTTATACTTTTTCAAAGGTACTTTAATCAAAATTTGATGTCTTTAAACTTCTTGTTAGGTTCTGACTCATAGCAACTCTGTGTCCAAAAGGATGAGCCCCTACCGAGTCCTCCTCCTGCCTCACAATTGTTGCTACGCTGGGGCCCACTGTTGCGGCTGTGATGTCAGTCAATGTCGTTGAGGGTCTTCCTCTTTTTGGCTGACTTTACCAAGCCTGGTGTCCTTCTTCAGGAACTGGTCCCTCCTGATATCATGTCTAAAGTACATTAGACAAAGTCTCACCATTGTCACTTCTGTTAAGTGTCATTGTGTCGATTCTGACTCACAGCAGCCCTGTATAGGGTTTTTGAGGATCAGCTGATGACTTTGAACTGTCAACCTATCAGTTAGCAATTCAGTGCTTACCCTACAGTGTCACACCTAGGACCCTGTTCATCTGGCTTTTTATTGTTGTTAAGTTCTGTTGAGTCCATTCTGATTCACAGCAACCCTGTATAAGGCTTTCTGAGGAGCGATTGGTGAGTTTGAACTACTGACTTTGAAGGTCCAAAGTGTAGTTGAGTCATAGCCACCTGTCTAGAGTTTCCAAGGAGTGACTGGTGAGTTTGAACCACTGACCTTGTGGTTAGCAGTCCAGTGCTTACCTTACCGTGCCACAAGACCTCTATGCGTGTGATTATTATTCCATTCAAGAAGGGGTTGTCTATTTTATGTTAATGAGACAGGATTAATGTAGGGTATGTCTTAAATCAATCTCTTTTGAGATATAAAAGATATTAAGCAAATAAGAGATGCAGAGATAGGGAATACGAAAGCTTGTTGAAAGATGGTCAAAGTGTACTGAAAAGTAAGGAGATTATTTTGAAAAATGATGTATTTGTCTTTTCTAAAAATTGATTTAAATAAATTCTACAGCCAGAGCGCAGGTAACTTTTGACTCACCTTTGTACTGTGGCTTGGGTTAGTTTGCATCCTAGTCCTTGAAAGTAACATCTTTGCTTTTTTTTTTTTTTAAAGAAGTCTTTTACAGCAGATCTGCCCATTCAATATGTCATTTGATGTCTTGACTGCTGCTTCCAATGGTGTTGATTGTGAATCCAAGTAAATGAAATATTTGACAATTTCAATCTTTTCTCTTTTTATTATGATGCTGCTTATTGGTTCAGTTTGAAGAATTTTGTTTTCTTTATGTTGAGGTGTAATTTGTACTGAAGGCTTTAATCTTCATCAATAAGTGCTTCAAGTTCTCTTTAAGCAAACAAGGTTGTGTCATCTGCATTTCACAGATGGTCACCAAGTCTTCCTTCAATCCTGAAGCTGTGTTCTTCATATAGTCCAACTTGTGAACTGTATGCTCAGTATACAGGTTGAATAAGTATAATAAAAGGATACAACTCTGATGGAGTCCTGTTGTGTTGTTGTGGGTTACTGTGCTAGACTGTTAAGTCAGTTTGAACCGTAAGATCAGTGGTTCAAGCTCATCAGCTGCTCTTCAGAAACCCTATACAGGGTCACTATGGGTCAAAACTGACTCCATGGCACTTAACAACAACAACTCTGATGCACACCTCTCCTGAAGGACTACCTGTTGGTTTTTATGTATAGGTTCTGCATGAGTACAATTAAGTATGCTGGGATTCTCATTCTTGGTAATGCTATTGATACTTTGTTATGATCCAAAAATTTAAATTCCATACCTGAAAATTCAGAATTATTGAGAAATGATTACAAAGACATCTTCCATCCCTTATGTTGTTGCTAAGTGCTGTTGAGTTGGTTCCAACTCATAGCCACCCTGTGTCGGGCTCCCCGAGGCTGTTAAATCTTTGCGGGAGCAGCAAGTTTCTGTTTTAAATAAGGGGTTCCCCAAGGTGATCTGGAGTCTTGGTATGGCACTGTGGGTTAATGCACCAGCCTGTAAAGCTGTTTGAACTGCAAGTTTGGTGGTTCAAGCTCACCAAGTGCTCCTTGGAAACCCAACTCGATGGCACTTAATAATAACAAGATTATATAAATTTTAGATAGAAATTTATTTAAGAGAAAGACTGGGGAACTGAGAAACTTAAAGTACTAACTCCTGATTACTACAAATCAAGTTAAATTTATGTGGTGGGTACTTGGGTGTTTGTTACTTAATTCTCAATACTTTGGTCTGTTTGAAGAACTTGTTTATCACATAAATCACACCACACATGCATTTTCATACACAGCAAGATCAATTATCAAAAGACCCATGTTATTATTAATTAGAGGTGCTAAGCCAGCAATAATGATGAAAATACGGGAGGAGTCAACTCTCCTCCTAGATGCCCATTGTCATCATACATAAAACAAGGAAAGGGAATAGATGGTTTGGGCCCCTTCCAGTTACATGTTGTTGTTGAGTGCCATCAAATCAATTCTGACTCATAGTGACCCTGCATAAAGTTTCCAAGGAGTGGCTGATGGGTTTGAACTGCTGACCTCTGGGGGTTAGCAGCCCAGTGCTGATCCTATGGTGTAACATCAGGTCTCTTCCAGTTTTGTGGTCTTATAAAAGCAGAGGAGCCTATTCACATTATCAAAGAGCTCCTCTTTATAAGGATTCTTTACTGCATCTCAAGTATGATTTGGTTTACTCATCTGCTTTCCAAACAACTTTCAGAAAAAATGGTACATAAAGAATAGTTATTATGCTTTGATTGTTAATAAAAGCAATGAACAGTTATTGAGCTAGTGCAATATTTCAGGCGCTGAAAAGTCAATATCCCAGGCACATGTAAAATGCCTTATAGGGAGGATCTGAATTGATCATCCCAATAACCCCAAGAAATAAATACCAAAATATTGTTCCTAAGACATTGAATTTGCCCAAGGCCACAGAATTAGGAATAGGCCACACTAGAATTCAAACTCTCTTTAATTCAGGGCACTTTGCCTAACTCTGTGCCTCCCAGACTGCCAGTGTTAGGAGGGGCTCAATGCTTCTTCCTTAGTAGAATCCTGGTCCCCTGTGCCTCTTTGTCTTCACAAACAGGGCAACCAGTCTGAAAATGGGATAGTTCCTGTGATTTCAACTTAATTTCATGATATAACATGGTGATGCTTTCACTGAGAAATAAATGCTTTTGATCTTCTCCTAGTTGAGTAACAGTGGTTGTCTTTAGTTATTGTCGGTCTCCTGTAAATGATTGGGTGAGCAAAAGAGGGTTCAAATGTGCTTTGAATTTCTAATTTGGGTTTTGTCAGTATGTTTCATTCAAGTATAAGAGCATATATGATAAGACAACATTAATTTGCAACACAAAGGTGAAAAATGCAACAGTATCCAAGAATTTCACTTCTGTATGGTAGTAGTGGTGATGTGCTGTGGAGTCGGTTCCGACTCTTAGCCCAGTGCACATTCCACACCCATGATTGTCACTTTCACAAGAACTGTATGAAATAAGCAAGACAAGAAAGCTTTGCCCACATTGCACAGCCAGACAAAGGGAAGGCCACTAGCTGGTGAGAATCTGGACTCCATGCCCTTTCCACACCATGCCACTCCCATCAGTAAACAAGGACATCTGACCCCATACTTTGTGGCAGAACCAAGAGGACTGGACCACCTAGGCTGTAACCAGAGTGGCTGCCTTTTAAAATGTAAGTCACCCTATTTCTTAGAGTCCTGATGAGATGCTGTAGGATAAGCACTGGACTACTAAACACAGGGCCAGTGGTTCAAACCCACCATCTCCTTGGAAACCCTATACAGGGTCCCTATGAGTCAGAACTGACTCAACAGCATGTAACAACAACATTCTTAGAGGATGAGGACCTAGCTCTAGCCATTTGCCCCCTTCTCACACCTGTGCAGGGTGATAAAGAAAGTAGAATTAGCCTGCAGCTGTGGTTCAACCAGATAAACCTTTTAGGCGGGAAGTCAAGTGACAAGTGAACTTGTGTGTGTATGTATGTTTAAGTGTTAGTTACTTTTGATATTTTTTTAAAAGCTCGTGGGCTGCTTGTGGAAGTCAGAGTAAATAGCAGGAAGGTCTTGCAGGAAGATGGATCGAGGAAAGCATCAATCTCACAGGAAGCCCCGTCAGACACATGATCCGCATCAAGAGAACCGCACTCCAGGTAATGAGTGTACCTTAAGAGGGTGGCTATAGGGAAAAATTGACGTTATGATTACTGTTGCCTGTTCTTTATGAATCTAGCCAGAAAAAAAAATATATATAATTGAGTAAATTCGTTAACTTTAGGTGGGAAGAACTGGGATTGTGTAACTTCCTGAGGGACTTTCTATCACTAAGATTCTAATAAGCCAGAGAAGCACAAGGTAGTAATAAATAAATGGTTAATCATAAGTGTATTAAAACAAAAGATAATGGAAGTACCCCACACTTGATGCTTATGATAAAACAAATACACCCATATGCTCCCATGGTAGCATAAATTTGGCATAACTTTTGGAAAGAGATGTGGCAATGAGTAGCAAGAATGATAATAGTGCTTACTTTTTTGACTCATAAATTCCACTCCTTGGATCTATCCTAGAACAGCATTTATCAAAATGTTTTGCAGAATCCTAGGCCTTGAAATGCTAAGAAAGCACTTTCGAACTTTTTGGGCCATGCTGATGAACCCTATATACCCCTACTTAGAATAAAATGTTGAAATATACAGAATTAAATACATAGAAATGTCTACTTGGGCAGCACATAGGCTAAAATTGGCATGGTATAGAGAAGATTAGAATGTCCCTGGTACAAGGATGACATACAAATTCATGAAGCATTCTATATTTTTTCTCATTAAAATGTAACTTTGAAATACCATTTTTCAGTAAATGATGAAAAACGTAAGGCATAAGCCTGAATCAGAACCAGAATGCTGTGTCTCGTTAGCTACATACATCTCTATACTGCTGCGTGGAACTCTTATGAACACTACAGAAGACACATTTGGGGGAAAGATTAAATACATAGGATTACAAAGGAAGACAAGTACATTAGAATAAAGTTATCAAAAAGCTTGTGATACAGTAACAGCTGTCTTTATAGATATATTGCTGTTGTTGTTATTGTTAAATGCCATCGAGTTGGTTCTGACTCTTAGCGACTCTGTATAGGGTTTCCAGGGAGTGACTGGTGACTTTGAACTGCTGACCTTGTGGTTCAAAGTGACCTTATGGTCGAGTGCTTATCTAATAGCACCACACCAGGACTCAAGATTCAGTGCTGGGTCGAGTGACCATAGGAGTGATGTGCATAAATGATATTTTGAGGTATCTGCAACAACTATAATGTGATAGGAAGATCAAGTCTGTGACTTCATTTGGTGACAAAGTCACATGTGCTGCTAAAACCAACATAGTTTGTTGCCTATGTTCATAATCAAAGGAGATGGTCGTTTTAATTAAAGATTGGTAAAAATTGAGGTATAATTTTTTTTCCCATCGAAGTTCATCATTAGGAACCCCTGTCCCAAGAATAGGAATCCTTTGGTGATGCAAATGATTAATGTGTCAATGTAAGGTTGTAAGCTTGGGTCCAGAGGAAGAAAGGCCTGGTGATCTCCTGAAAAGCCAGCCATTGAAACCCACGGGTGTAGTTCTAGTCTGATACATGGGGTCCCATCCATTGGAGCGAGCTCAATGGTATCTGGTGGGGTGTCCTAAAAATAAAGGGCGCCCTGGTTGTGCTGCATGCCCTTTCTTCTTCTGGGGCCACAGTGCAGATTTACAGAGTAAAGGTTCACGTAATTCTACGTCAAAGACCCAGTAACTTTCCTCAAACCTGCATGACAACAAAACCTTTTTCGAAAATAACTTTTAATATTTTAAAGAACTTGGAAAAATACTAAGGAAACAACCCAAAAGAAAGAAAAAGTTATATACCTGAATATGCTTCTTACAGTTTGACCTACCATAGCAGAAAACATCTGGCATATTATTTTTAACAACCTAACTGCTGGTGGAGTCTAGGTGTGGTTCATACCAGTCAAACGGTCGAGTCAGTCCAACTCATATTGATGCTTTATAGGATTTACAAGGAGTGCCTGGTGGGTTTAAACTGCTGACCTACTGGTTAGAAGTCCAGTGCTTATTCTACAGACTCACACCAGTCAAATGTTTAGGTAAATGATAATACATCAACTTGATTAAGTATCATGTAGTCATTTAAAAAGGAACCCTGGTAGTGTAGTGGATTATATGATGGGCTGCTAGCTGCAGGGTCAGCCAGTTCAAATCCACCAGCTGCCCTTCAGGGAAAAATGAAGCTTTCTGCTTCCATAAAGATTGATGGCCTCGGAAACCCTTTACAGCAGGGGTGAGGGACCTTTTTTCTGTCAAAATTTAGAACATCATTGGCAGGCTATACAAAATTATCACCTTAAAATTAGCATGTTATATTTGGTCAAATGTTTAATTAGCTCACTCCTAATGTGATGGCTGCAAAGTTGTTTGAACTGTAAGGTCGGTGGTTCAAACTTACCAGATGCTCCTTGGAAACCCTATACAGGGCCACTATGGGTTGACTCGAGGGCACTTAACAACAACAACAACAACAATGTGATGGCCAAGGAGCTCTGGTAGTGTAGTGGTTACAAGTTGGGCTACTAACCTCACGGTCAGCAGTTCAAAACTAACGGCAGTTCCGCAGGAGAAAGATGAGGCTTTCTGCTCTCATAAAGATTTACAGCCTTGGAAATTCTGTGCAGGGTCGCTATGAGTTGGAACCGACTCCACAGCACACTATGACCACCACCACCAATGTGATGGCTGGAGTCTGGGTGTGGTGCTGTGGGTTAATGTGCTGGACTACAAAGTCAGTTTGAACCACAAGGTCAGATACCAGCTGCTCCTCGGAAACCCTATACAGGGTTACTATAGGTTGGAACCGACTTGATGGCACATAACAACAATAAATATGGCCTTTGGACCAGATGTTCCCCACCCGTGTTATACAGAATCACCACCACTACTAATAGTCATTAAAATTGTAATTATAAAGACTATACTATAGAAAATATTTGATATGATGTTAGGTTTGTGGTTGTTAAGTGCCATCAAATCAGTTCCAGCTCATAGCAACCCACCTGTGTAGGGTTTCCAAGGAGTAACTGGTGGGTTTGAACTATTGATTTTGTGGTTAGCAGTCCAGTGCTTATCCTATACTGCCACATCAGTACTCCAGTAAGAGGTTTAAAGGTGGGATTGTTGTTGCTAAATACCTTCAAGTCACATCCCATTCAGAGCCCCTGTATAGGGTTTCTGAGGAGAAGCTTGTGGGTTTGAACCTTGGACCTCATGGTTAGCAGTCCAGTGCTTATCCTACAGCACCACACTAGGATTCCATCTTTTACTGATACGTGCTATAATTCATTACTTTTTCCTATAACTTTCATTTTGGTCCTACAGAAATCGTTGGAACATGGAGCTTGCGAAATCGGGAACAACTCAAAAAAAGAAAAGCTGAAGTACAAGAAAAACAGACTTCACAGTGGCTATTTGGGTATGGTATCACTGCAAGGGAAAGGAACCAGTATTTACTGATTCTATACTACATGCCATATAGACTAGGTTTCCTACAGTCTCCATGGAAATCAGGCACTGCAATCTCTATTTTACTTCAAAGTGAAACTGAGTCTCCAATGGGTGAAATTTCCTGTCTCAGGTCACATAGCTAGTTAAATGGGGGGAACTGAATTGTATCCCTGGTCTTTTTAAATTAAACTCTAGGTAATTGATTTATGTTTTTGAGAAGCATAGTGTTCAGCTACTCTGGTCATAGAAACGTGTAAGCATCGTGCTGTTGGGAGTGGAGGACATCATTGAGGGTTCTGTAAGTGTTCTTTTGTTGTTGTTAAGTGTGGTGGAGTTCTGACTCATAGTGACCTTGTGTAGGATTTCTGAGAGGTGTCGATGGGTTTGAACCACCAGCCTTATGGTAAGCAGTGCAGCACTTATCCTACAGCGCCGCATCAGGACTCCGGTCTTTCTATTTGTAACTTCCTTATTATATGAGTGTGATAAACTCTCCATGGAGAAAGCCAAAACAATGTCTGTAAATGAGTGACAGGAGAATTGGGGAGCCCTAAATTTCCCATCTGTCCCCCATATGTAATCTCAGGGAGGGAGTACAGAATATGAGTATAAATCCAGCAGGCACCTAATTACATCCATTTAGAGTATGAAACTGAAAACAGTGGCTTGCTTGAAGATAGAAAAGGGAGCTGAAGGAGTCAAAAGTGCAGCTTCCATCTGAGCCAGGGTTTCTCAACCTCTTCATTGTGGGCACTGTAATTTTTTGTTGTGGGGGACCATCCTGTGCATTGTTGTTTAGCAATGTCTCTGGCTTCTACTCTCTTAATTGCCACTATGCCCTCCAGTTGTGGCAATTAAAGGTGTCCAGACATTGGCAAATATCCCCTAGGGGGCAAAATCATCTCAGGGGTTCTGCCCGCTGTGAATTGAAGACCATCTGTAAAGCTTTAACAAAGTGCTCCGCACTAACGCATTTTTCTACACCACCAGTTAGCTCCATAAACTCAATGTCATAAAGCTGATTCCAACTCAGAGTAGAACCGAACCATAGGGTTTCCAAGGCTGTAAATCTTTATGGAAGTAGGCAGCCACATCTTCCTCCTGTAGAGCAGCTGGTGGGTTTGAACTGCCAACCTTTGGTTAGCAGTCAGACACTTAACCACTGTGCTACCATGGTTCCTTTAGCTCACATATGATTGACAAATAGGAGAAAGATGTCAGTATAATGTGGTAGTGATGTTGGCTCATGAGTTTTCCTAATCAAGGGGAGCAGCCAGAATAGGAGAAGAGAATTAAAAGCTTCAACAGGAAAGAAAAAGGCTGTCAGCATGGCTTACAGTGTGTAAATAAGCAAGATCCTTTTCTTGGTGCTTTATGCAAATTGAAAATGAATGTCTGCGTCCAGAGCTTCCTCTCCAGAGAGACTCAGTGCTGCCGCCTTGTACAGCTGTCTGCATGTGGCAAGCTGTACTTCCTCCTATGCCCAGCTAACAGTCGCTCCACGGACTCAGAGCACCACTCTTGTTTGCACGCTTTCAGCATCTATTGCTTTTGTGTATTTTTCCTATCCTCTGAAGCAGCCTCCAGTCATTCTTACCTGGCTGTACTATCCAAGTTATCTCTGTCCGAATCAACAATTGTTTTCTGTTAGTATAAAAAAGTTGCACAGCTTTTGAGTCCTTTGCCCCAACCATATCTTCCCCTCCCCATAACTACTGTTAATTAGACAGTTCATGATTTTGCAAAATGTGAGGTTTGTTTTTTTTTTTTTTAGGAATTGCATATATCATGTTAGAACAGAAAATCCTATACTGTGGCCCTGTGGCAGGTGACTATTTTGAAGATTATCCAATTAGTTCCCCTAATTCCATACCCACCAAGTAACCTAGAATCATTGCCGGGTTTCCCATACTTGCCTACAGGGAAAAGGTGCTTTAATTTTCCATCCCAAGTATTTCTTCTGGGTAACTTTGTATTTCTCACTGTGAATTTAAACATTGGGCTTTCGTTTGCATTCAGTCTCTTTGAGCCTGCCTGATGTGCTAAGCCCCTGGGAAATGGAGCTAGGCCCAATGTACTGACAGAATCGGGGTTCTGAACTTGCTGGGCTGAGGGGACAATACTGAGACATTCACCAAGGGAGATAATGCCTTGGAGAAGAGCCTCTTGGCAGCTGGCTACTTTTGCTTTGGTGACTCACCTCTATACTACTGAGGATTGTACACTTACTTCTCACTTATTGACAGTCTGGTCCAACATTTTGTATTAATGACTACAGTTAAGAAGCTACCACCCAACTATTGTGCACATTCCCAATGTAAGTCTGGCAGTAAGTAATGCATGCCAAGGTGTAAGGTGAGAGTAGCGCTGGCTGTGTCCATTTGGCTGGGCCATGATTCTCAGTGGTTTGTTGCCTATGTGATGATGTAATTTGACAACTACTCAATGATGCAGTCATTATCCGTTTTGTGATCTGATGAGATCATCCTCCTTTTTTCAAATAACATCGATTTTCACGTAACAACCTGGTCTTTGGAACCTAACCATTTTGATGAGTGAGGAGAAGGTGATCTCCTCTTTTCTTACGACTACACACTGTATACAATGGAAGCTTAGTCCCAGAGGAAAAGTAGTAATTATGCTGCTAAAGCTTGGGTGACTAGATTCAAACTCTGGCTCCCCAACTTCCTCTGCTTCAGTTTTGTCACCTTCAAAATGCAAATAACAACACTATCCACGTTAGAGGTTTATGTGAAGATTATATGAGAAAGCAGCAGTAAATAATTGTAACAATCCCTGGCACATAGGAACACTGTGCTTCCTTTTACTATCGTCGTCGTTGTTGGGTGCTGTTGAGTTGGTTTTGATTCATAGCAACCCTGTTCACAAAAGAAGGAAACACTGCCCAGTCCTATGCCATCCTCACAATGGTTCCTATGCTTGCCAGTCTATCTCATTGGGGGTCTTCCTCTTGTTCGCTGACCCTTCACCTTACAAGTATAATATCCTTCTCCAGGGACTGGTCCCTCCTGATAATATGTCCCAGTTATAAGAGACAAAGTCTTGCCATCCTGACTTCTAAGGAGCATTCTGGCTGTACTTTCTCCAACACAGATTTGCCTGTTCTTCTGGCAGTCCATGGTTCTCTCAATATTCCTCTCCAACACTGTAGCTCAAATGCATCAATTCTTCTATCATGTCTACCTTATTCATTGCCCAAATTTCACATGCATCTGAGGCAATTGGAAATGCCATGGCTTGAATCACCTTAGTTCTCAGATTGATACCTTTGCTCTTGAACACTTAAAAATCTGCAGTCTTGTCTTGTGCAGCAGATTTGCCTATTGTAATATGTCATTTGATTTCTTGACTGCTGTTTCCATAAGCGTTCATTGTGGATCCAAGAAAAATGAAGTCTTGTTGTTGTTGTTAGGTGGTATTCATAGCAACCCTATGCACAACAGATTGAAACACTGCCTGGTCCTGGGTCAACATCACAATTGTGCCATGCTTGAGCCCATTGATGCTTCCACTTGGCCAATCCATCTCACTGGGGGGTCTTCCTCTTTTTCTCTGACCCTCCACCTTACCAAACATGATATCCTTCTCCAGCAACTGGTCCCTCCTGACAATGTGTCTGAAGTATGAAATATTCCATTTATCATGATGTTATTTATTGGTCCATTTTTCATTTGGATAATTCACTCATGTAAATTGTTAAATTTAACTCTTTGAACAATCGTATGATGCTGGGCAGATATTTCCTCCATTTTACATATGAGGAAACTAAGTCTAAGTGACTTGCTGACAATTAGGTAGTTAATAGGTGTCAGAGCACAGTCTAAAGTCTAAGCCACATGCATGTGTGTCTATCTCTCAAAAAGCTAACAGGGAAGACATGTACATTGTATTGCTCAGATTCCCTTATCTAGAGATCTCCATTAAAATGGGTTGAGACTTAGTATCTAAAATACATTTCCTGAAGAGTTCAGGTCTACCATTGTTTTGTTTTGTTTTAGTCTGACAATAAAAACTAGGATTCATCTTGTTGCCATGGTTGCTCAGAGTTATAAGATATTGAGGTGCCATAACCATCCTCCACCTCCTTCTGTATGATTTTGATATTTATTTTTAACTGTCCTAATATGGAGTCCTGGTATGGTGCTGTAGGATAAGCAGTGGACTGCTAACTGCAAGATTGCTGGTTCAAACCCACCAGCCGCTCCCGGGAAACCCTATACAGAGTTGTTATGAGTTGAAACTGACTTGACAGCATTTAACAACAGATAACACACACAGACACACACATATATATGGAGTCCTCCTATGGCATTGTAAGATAAGCACTGGACCGCAAGATAAGATTGAATTGCAAGGTCAGTGGTTAAAACCCTCCTTGGAAACCCTATACAGAACCAACTCAGCAGCACTTAACAACAATAACACACACACACACTTTTTGCTATTGAGGTAATCTTTTTTTAAATTCTCTATTGAACATTTTAAGCATACACAAAATTAGTACAGGGTTATTGTGAAGTGCCGTTGAGTCGGTGCCTACGCATAGCGACCCTGTATAGGGTTTCTGAGGAGCAACTGGTGAGCTTGAACCGCCGACCTTGCAGTTCAAACGGCTTTGCAGTCTGGAGCATTAACCCACAGCACCACACCAGGACTCCTAGTACAGTGTAGACATATTTTTTAAAAACGTGTAAGAATCTATGAGCACTATAAGGATCTAGAAAGTATTCCTCACCTTAAGCAGGCTCCTCATAACAAAGTCGCTAGGAGTGCTGGGCAGGAAGAGCCTTGCAGCCAGGTAGCGGGTTAGAGAAGGCTCGCAGGAGCAGGTTGCATGGAGCAGAATTTTAATAGGCTTTAAAAAATGATGAAATGCTTAATTATAGTATCTACCTCCCCCCCTTGAGCCCATCTGTATTAACCATCTATATTTGGTTATATTTATAGTGCCTAATACGCTCCCACTTGGAGCTCTGGTAGCTTAGTGGTTACGAATTGGGCTTCAAACCTTCAGGTCAGCAGTTCGAAACTACCAGCTGCTCCATGGGAGAAAAGATGAGGCTTTCTGCTCCTGTAAAGATTTGCAGCCTCGGAAACCCTGTACAGGGTCGCTATGAGTTGAAACTGACTCCATGGCACACAACAACAACAACACACTCTCACTGGCTGCAATTCCCATACATATCCTTTCATGTTTTAGCTCCATCATCTAGCTATTAATGAGGAAGAGGTATGATATGACTGCTCAGGCCTTTGTATAGGCTTCTTAACCTAAAGAGAAGTGTTTGCAGCTTTTGACACAGTGTAAAGCACACATGATTGATATATACGATAGTTCATTGGAGTCCGACTGCTAACTAGAAGGTTGGCAGTTCAAACCCACCAGTTGCTCTTTGTAAACCCTATAAAGGGTCGCTGAGTTTGAACCAACTTGGCAGCACTTAATAACATAGAGAATCAGAAATCTTTACATGAGACTGGGTAAAAGATAAACAAGCTATATGCTTCATCTACCTGTAGGCTGCACAAACAGGCGTCATGCCTGGGGGTGTCTGCAGCTTTGTAGATCTAGAAACTCTTGATTTTTAACAATTGACCCAGTGGATAATGGGCTAACTCACACAGATTAAACCTAAAGAGATTAGTGTATAAACCCAGAATGCTGGTTTATTTTAAAAATAATAAATTTTACTAGCTGTTGAAAATATACACAGCAAAATATATACCAATTGAACAGGTTTTATATGTACATGCTGAATACATGTGCAATTAAGTGACATTCTTCAAGTTATGCAACATTCTTACCTTTCTTTTCCAAATTGTTTCTTAACATAAACTCACTATCCCCTAAGCTTCCTGTAGAATATTAATCTATTTATAACAAAAACTATAATTTTCCACAACTAAACTTTAATTGGAGTCCTGGTATGGTGCTGTAGGATAAGCACTCGACTGCAAGGTCAGTTTGAATCTCAAGGTTGGCGGTTCAAATCTACCAGCTGCTCCTCAGAAACCCTATAAAGGGTCACTATGAGTTGGAATCAACTTGACAACAACTATAAGTTTTAACTATATGCTATCAAAAACACAAGGTTGGCGGCTCAAACCCACTAGCTGCTCTTTGGAAACCCTACACATGGTCTCTATGAGTCAGAACTGATTTGATGGCACTTAACACAGCAACAACAATAAAACACACACACACACACACACACACACCAAGAAGTTTCCTGGTCAGCAAAGCGTCAGAGCCAAAAAGTCCCAAAGGGACATTTTCTCTGCTAACCGCTGAGAACATCTAGTGATGTTTTCTTCATTTTACAAATAAGGAGATTGAACCCAAGAGATCCAGTAACATGTTCAAGGTCATGCAACAAGGCAGTGGGAAGCCTAGGTCTGCTATTAGTAAGTGTTGTTTGAATTCTGTATCTCTGTTGTTGACACTAATTCTGATCTCTCTCCACAGAGAACAGAAGAAAGGCAAGCGGCAGAGAACAGAAAAAGAAAATGAAAGAGATAGAAAAAGACAACGAGCGACAAAGCTAAAGATGAAGCCTGAGCCACAAGTAGAAAAAGAAAGGATGGTGAAAGCACTGACTTCTACAAAGCAAGAAACGGATCCTCCTGGGTGTGTAACCAAAGCCTTCACTCCTGGAGCCACTCAAGAAAAAGCAGTGGCTAAGGAATGCATACCTGAAATATGTCAAGACAACATTATACATCAAGAAAATTGTTCTGAGTACCAAGAAATAGGGGCACAAAGTCACCCTTCTGAAGCATGTCAAGATACGGTGGAACCTGAAGACGATGCTCCTAAAACATGCCAAGAAATAGCTGTACTTCAAGACCCTCCTTCCAGAATGTACCAATATATGCCAGAACCCGAAGAAGACATCTCTCCTAAAACGTGCCCAGAAATAGCTGTATTTCAAGACCCTCCTTCCAGAATGTGCCAAGATGTGGCAGAACCTGAAGACATCTGTTGTCCTAAAACATGCCAAGAAGTAGCTGTACTTCAAGACCCTCCTTCCAAAATGTACCAAGATATGGCAGAACCTGAAGTCTCTCCTAAAACATGCCAAGAAATAGCTGTATTTCAAGATCCTCCTTCCAAAATGTACCAAGATATCGCAGAACCTGAAGATGTCTCTTTTAAAACATGCCAAGAAATAGCTGTGTTTCAAGACCCTCCTTCTAGAAGGTACCAAAATATGGCAGAACCTGAAGATCTCTCTCCTAAAATGTGCCAAAAAATAGCGGTACTTCAAGAACATCCTTCCAGAATCTACCAAGATATGGCAGAACCTGAAGACATCTCTCCTAAAATGGGCCAAGAAGTAGTGGTACTTCAAGACCATCCTTCCAGAATGTATGAAGATATGATTGAACCTGAAGACCTTTCTTCTAAAACATGCCAAGGAACAGCTGTGCCTATAGCCATTCCTTCTAAAACATCTGAAAATACAGCTGGCCTGGAAGGATGCTCTCCTGAAATATACCCTAAACCAGATGTGCCTAAAGACTACCCTCTTGAAACAGACAAAAAACCAGTGGAACCCAAAGAATGGAATTCTGAACCAGACCAAGGAACAGCTGAGACTAAAAGTGTGTTTCCTAAAACACACGCTATTGCCATGCCTAAAGACCTTTCTACAAAAACATGCCAAGAAACAAAGGAACCTGAATACTTCTCTCATAAAACATACCAAGAAATGATTGTGCCTAAAGTCACCTCTCCTAAAATGATCCAAAAAACATCCGAGCCTGAAGAATATTCTCCTGAAATACACCAAGAAACACCTGAGCCTGAAGAATATTCACCTGAAGTATACCAAGAAACAGCTAGAGCTGAAGAACATTTACCTGAAATGTATCAAGAAACATCTGGGCCTGAAGACCTCTCTACTAAGACATGTACAAATAAAGACGGGCCTAAAGAATGCTTCCTAGTACCATACCAGGAAACAGGTGAACCTGAAGGCCAGGATCTTAGAGCACACCAGGAAGATGCTAAGGAGGTTTACACTTTTCCTCCAGGTAGGGGCTGTGTGTTGAAGACAAGACAGTGACAGACCACTTAATATGGTGTTCCCCATTTACAAGGGGGCTTCAAAATGTTCATGGAGAAATGAGATGAAAAGATGATGGAATTTTTCCATGAATTTTTGAAGCCCCTTCATATATCACAGTACCGACATAGGTAGATTCCTACCAGAGTGGTGATTTTCAATCTTTTTTGACAACCTCAGGCTATTCCCAGTTATCTCAATGTTGTTGTTAAGTGCCGTCGAGTGGGTTCTGACCCATAGCGATCCTGAACAGTGTTTCCGAGGCTGTAAATATTTACAGGAGCAGAAAGCCTCATCTTTTTCCTGTGGAGCAGCTGGTAGTTTCGAACTGCTGACCTTGCGGTTCACAGCCTGATTCGTAATCACTATGCTACCAGAGCTCCTTATAGTAACTCTAAATAGGGTTTTTAAGAAGCAGCTAGTGGGTTTGAACTGCTGATCTTGTGGTGCAAAGTACAGTGCTGATCCTACAGCGCCACACCAGGGATTCCTTTTAAACATTAATGATATTTTAATGCTTGTACCTTTAATCTATCTAAAATTTGTTTTGTGCATGCTGTGAGATAGTTTTTTCTCCAATTGTCCCAATACTATTTATTGAACCTATTTAAATCTATTTATTTGATATTACAGAAATGAAAGAAAAACCCAAAGCAGAAGAACCAGAAATACCAGCAAATCTGAACAGTCCTCCAAAAGGTCGTCCTGAGAAAGACATCATCTATAGCTATGTTTTATATTAATGACGCTCAACCATACTAGTTATCCTCCAGGGGAATATACATCTCTACAACATTCATTAATATCTCAATTTAGTCTTTTTTTTTTTTTCTATAGACCACATTTAAAAAGAGAGAAGCAACATTTATCTTTAGACTCTGTTACATAGCCAATATCCATGTGTGTGTGTGTGTGTGTGTGTGTGTGTGTGTGTGTGTGTGTGTGTGTGGCATTGGTGAGAAGAGGCAAAGAAAAAGGGAAGGGAAGGGCTGAATAATGCCCCCCCTCCCACAAAGCAAACAAATATTTCTTTGTTTAAGTTTTAATGGCAGAAAAGTGATTAATTCTGAACACTTAAAATGTTTTGGAAGTGACGCGTATATACTTTCCTTATAAACGTTGTTCAATTATTATTGTAACAACAGCATCACATTTTATTCAGGCTTTAGTCAGCTTAGTTTATCTTAATGATTCGTATCATTCTGGTATATCTTTAAAGATTTCTAAGAGTGATGGGTGTAGTTTACTTTTATATTTGAATTTTATATTTTTATTGTTTAAATATTCTATTTGTGCACAAATGTACATTAAATAACTATTACCTACTTAATTGTGTGTGTGGCATCATGTCTGTCACTCTGGAGGTGGTGGTTGTTGTTTAAGTGCCACTGAATTGGTTCTGACCCACAGTGACCCTGTATAGGGTTTCCGAGGAGTGGCCAGTGAGCTTGAACCATTGACCTTGCAGTTCAAACTGACCTTGCAGTCCAGTGCATTAACCCACAGTGTCACACTAGGACTTAGAAGACCTCTAATACACAGTCCCTGCCCAAGAGGAACAGAGTCTAGTCTCCTGGGGTAATAAAAAGGAAATGAAATAATTACGAAGGAACACAGTAAATGCCAACTCTTCTTTCAATAATAGAAACAATAAAGGAAATGTTCACTTTTTGCTGGAGTGGCCGGAAAAGGGTTGTCTTGAAATAAGGAGAGGGAGGATTCATGAAGATGAGGAAAAGGCGGCATTACTGTATGCATGCTGGAAGGGACAGTTACAGACTTGGTCAGGAGGACTGCATGAAAGTTACCCTCGTACTTGCAGGGTTCATAGGGAATAGTAGGCTAACCTACTAACAATTTGCTGTTACCAGACAGATGGCAGATAATTTTGCATATCCAACTAAGGAGTACATCACTCACTTGCTAGGTAATGAGGAAATAAGTAAGACTTTTGAATAATGGAGTGAGGGGTTTAGTATTTTAAGAATATTTATTTGGTGGTATGGTCAGAATGGCAGTCCTGCTGTGGTACTATGGGACCCACTAGACCTCAAGGTCGGTTTGAACTACAAGATTGGAGGTCCAAACTCACCAGACACTCCTTGGAAACCCTATACAGTGTTATGAGTTGGAATTGACTCAATGGCACTTAACAACAACATGGTTAGAATAAACTGGAAATTACATAAAACTAAGGTCCTATAAAGGAGCTCTGGTGGCGTAGTGGTTACGAATTGAACTGCTAACCTCATGAGCAGTAGTTTGAAACTACCAGCTGTCCTGCAGGAGAAAGATGAGGCTTTCTGCTCCCATAAAGATTTACAGCAAGGTTGGCAGTTCAAATTCACCAGCCATTCCTTGGAAATCCTATACAGGGTTGCTATGAGTCGGAACCGACTCCACAACACATAAGCACCACCAAGGTCCTATAGGAACTATTCTGCATGGGGAGATACTTGAAAATCTTTCTGATATTTTTGGGAGTTGTTGTTAAGTGCCATAGAGTCAGTTCAGATTCATAGCGACCCTGTATAGGATTTCCAAGGAATGGCTGGTGAATTTGAACTGCCAACCTTGTTCAAAGCGACCTTGCAGTCCATTTCTTTATCCCATAGCACCAGAAGTAGAGGTTGTAGTTGCTTTTTTACTTTCTTTCCATTTCCTTATGGTTTTTTTTTTTTTTTTAAATTCTAATTAAAAGGATACTTTTGCAAATGAGGATTCAATTAGCAAGGGCAAACTTGCTCAAGCTAGAACAAACATCCCAATCCCTGAGGCATTTCTGGTGCAGGGCAATTGTTTTTACTGCTCCTGAGGCATTAGAAACACTGGAGAAGATTTAAAAATGCAGATGCTTAGATTGCCCCCTCCCCCAAGGGATTCTGATTCAATGGTCTAGGGTGTGGGATCAGATATAGGTATATTTATTTTTAAATTATTTTTGCTTTAAATAATCTTTTTTGGGGGAGTAACTTTAGAATAGAAATGTTGCAAAGATAGTTGTCTAATGACCTAGTGCTGCTATATGCAACAGAAATACCATGAGTGGATGGCTTTAGCAAACAGAAATTTATTCTCTCAGAGTTTAGGAGGCTAGACTTCTTGAATTCAGAGTGCCGGCTCTAGCGGAAGGCTTTCTCCCTCCGTCAGGTCTAGTGGAAGGTCCATATCTCTTTTAACATCTGGGGGGCTTGGCATCCCTTGGAGACCCATGTGTTTTGGCATCAATCTGTCCCTAGATCTAGGAAATTCACAGTGCAAAAACCCTGGATCCATAAGAAACAAATCCCACTCCCAGCTCTTTCCTGGTGGTAGGAGGGCCCTGTCATCTCTGCTGGTTTGTTTAATCCCTTTTATATCTCAAAAGGGATTGATTGGTTCAAGATCTCAATTTACTGGTTAACTGTTTCTAATCCTGCATCATTAACATCGATTGTAGAGGTGAGAATGTATTTACAACACATAAGATAATTGCATCAGATCACAAATAGAGGATAATTTCATGATGCTGAGAATCCTGGCCCAGTTAAGGTGGCATATACATATTTTGCAGGTGGAGTGTGTTCACACAGTTCAATCCATAGCCACAGTACAGAAAGTGTTTAACCTAATGAGATTAATGTTAGCACCTTCCATGGTCCATTCGTCAAAACTAAGACGTTAAGATTACCATTAACTGGACTACAGACTTTATTTTCATTTCATTAGCTTTTCTACTGGAGTCCTGGTGTGGCGCTCGCTGTAAGATAAGCACTGGACTGCTAACTGCAATGTTGGTGGTTCAAACCCACCAGTTGCTCCTTGGAAACCCTACACAGGATCACTATGAGTTGGAACTGCCTCAACCACAGTTAACAATATAACAACAGTTTTTCCATTAAAGTCTTTTAATTCTTTAGGGCATAATCCAGGATACCAGGATACCTAGTTACATTTAGGGGTATTTTTAGTTTAAAATGAGCTTGGTGATGATGTGGTTAAAGTGCTCAGTTACTAATCAAAAGGTCAGCAGTCCAAACCCACTAGCCGCTCTGCAGGAGAAAGATGGCAGTCTGCTTCATAAAGGTTTAAAGCCCTGGAAACCTTATTGGGCAGTTCCATGTAGTGGTACATAGGCGTCCTGGTAAGGCGCTGTAGGTTAATACGGCAGACTGCAAAACCGTTTGAACTGCAAGGTCAGCAGTTCAAGCTCACCAGCTGCTCCTCGGAAACCCTATACAGGGTTGCTATGACTCAACGGCACTTCACAACAACAACAATGTAGTGGTTACGAATTGGACTGCTAATCTCACGGTCAGCAGTTCAAAACTATCAGCTGTTCCATGGGAGAAAGATTACAACTCTGCTCTTTAGGTCTGTTATGACTCAGAATTGGAAGGCAATGGAGTCGAATTAAAAAGCTCTCCAGGTGATTCAAATATGCAGTTAAACAAACCCCAAAACCACTGCCATCAAGATGATTCTGACTCATAAGGGACCCTGTATAAGGTTTCCAGGGCTGTAACACTTTACAGGAGCAGAAAGTCTCATCTTTCTCACCAAGTGTGACTGGTGGGTTTGAACTGTTGACCTTATGGTTATCAGTTAACCTTCTGGTTAGCAGCACTTTTCCTACAGCACAATTGTTGTTGTTAAGTGCCATCAAGTCCGTTCTGACCCATAGCCACCCTGTATAGGGTTTCCGAGAAGCTGGTGAGCTTGAACCTCCTATTCAGCAGTTCAAAGGGTTGAGAAACACTGGTTACAATGTTTCTTTTTTCTTCTCCAAACAATTTTTCCACCTAGGGGTCTATTCATTGTACAATCATTACTCCTTCTCTATTGTATTACTCAAATAACATTCATTATCCCTTACATCTGGATAGTACTTCAGACTATACATAGATAAACCTCATCTCCCAGGCTTTCACATCTGGATTCAAGCAATCTTGGATGGAAAATGATGGGGGAGGGGGAGATAGCAATCAAGCAGTCAAAGCAATCCTTCAAAGGCTAAGAGGGAGCATTAAGTGCTATTTGCATCACATTCACATTGTATTAGGTATTATAAGGCATCTAGAAAGGATTTAAAGTGTGTGGGAGAATGTGCATAGATTATATGTAAACACTCTGCCATTATCTCATTATGTATATAAGGGATTGAGCATCCTTGGATTCTATGGAGGTGGAGCAGTGGGGGTGTCCTGGAATCAAAAAGTCTGTGAAATCAGGGGGGGGTGTGGTGATTACCATACCCATTTTATGGATGAGGGAATACCCTTAGAGAAACCAGTGAGGCCAAACACTCACTGAAAGTCATATCTGATGCCTCAGCACCAAGTTTCCTTTTAGGAATGGTTCTTCTATCTCAATTTCATTTGCCTAAGTGAGTAAATCGGAGCTCTGGTAGTGTAGTGGCTTCCAGTTGGGCTGCTAACGTCAAGTTCAGTATTTCAAAACTCGGGAGAAAGATGAGGCTTGCTGTTCTTGTAAAGATTTATTGCCTCGAAACCCTATGCAGGGTTACTCACTATGAGTTGGAACCGACTCCATGGCACACCACCACCAAGTGAGTAAAGATAAGAGGGAAAAGAGTAAATTGAAATCTCAAGGTTTCATTAAGATGAAACAGTATTTGCCTCTGTACCGTGTACAGGAGTAGACAAGTAAAAGAGGGAAATACATGGCAAGAGGAATGCAGTACATTAGGGCAAGAGAGATGTCTTTCTACCTTTTAGAATTCTACCTGCTCTCTTACACTGCTACTTTATACATACAATCTCTGCTTATTATCCTCATTGGAAAACCACTGTGCATTGAATAATGTCCCAGTTTTCATCCTGACTTAGAATCTTGAGGTCAGTCAGAATTAAAGTTTTCACAAATCCATCTAACCCTACTTTGTGTGGCTCTTCTTCCAAGGTAGATACAATGGTTGTTCTTAACAGTTCATAGCCTCTCTGGTAATAAACATAAAATGATGAGAAGGTTCAGAGCTATCATCAATTCTCAAAGGTGTCCTTCACCCAAAGGAGTTGTGGCTAAGAATCACTCTGCTGAGAAGTTATTTCTCAAAGTGTAGACTGATGATCTCCTGTTTCAGAATCAATTATGCTGTTTTATTACGGAAGATTCCTAAACCCTATCTCCAGAGACTTGGTATGGTGCTTAATAAGCACTGGTCTCCTAACGGCAAGGTTGGCAGTTCAAATCCACCAGCCACTCCTTGGAAATCCTACCCAGGGTTGCTATGAGTCCAAACTGATGCAACAACTTCCAGAGACGTTAAGTCTTATAAATTAGAAATAAGATATTATTCTAGACAGGATAACAAAAGCTTCAAATCATACAGTTTATCTAAATAAAATGTACTACATAGTTCATTAAAATTCTTTTTAGTAAAGAGCAATTTGATCTGGTAGAGGTAGGAATCTCCATCAATGCCTTCAAGTTACTTTTGCATTTCAGTATTTCTCATATTTGTAATTATGTGTTATTGTGTGTTTGATTATCTAATGTTTACCCTCTAAGTCTTTAAGGCCAGGAAGGCAAATACCAACTCATCTTTCATAACATTCTTCTTTCCACAAATTAAGGGAAATCTCACTATTATCAAAGGGAGCTCAGTGGCTCCATACGTTATATAAGCACTGAACTGTGAACCATGAGGTCTGTGGTTTGAGCCCACCAACCGCTTCGCTGGAGAAAGATGAGGCTTCCTGAGCCACTAAAGATTTATAGACTTGGAAATGCTTTGCCAGGAGGGTTGCTGAGTCAGAACCAACTCGATGGCACTAAACATCACTTTCAGAAACACCATCTAGTGCCAAGTGCAGCTTTTGGACTCCGTTTCACAACATGTATTTATATAAAAAATCAAACCCTTTGCTTCAGCAGAGCTCCAGAAACAGCCGTATCTTTCTCCTGTGGAACCACTGTTGGGAACGTGTAAATGAGTACAACCCCAAAGGAGCCCTGGTCGTTACCGAATTATTGGGTGTTGGAACACACTAACTGCTCCATTGGAGAAACACGTGGCAGTCTGCAATCTTAAAAGATTTACAGTCTTGGAAACGCTATGGGGAAGTTCTACTCTTGTTTTAAAGTAAGGTAAAGGTGCTTATTCATCTATGCCAAGAACTTTGAAAGACAGCTGCCTGGAGAACAAGGGGATACTGAAAGGTTTAAATCAGGAAAGGTGTGTGTCCACCGTATTATGTTGTTGCTTCCAATTTACAGAGACCCTGTATAGGGTTTCGAGGGACGACTGGTGCGTTTGAACCGCCGACCTTGCAGTTCAAACAGACCTTGCGTTCCAGCGCATTATTCTGAGGCGCCACACCAAGGCAGGGCTGCTGCATACACACTTAAAAATAATTAGGATTATTACTTAGATATGTAGATTGCTTCCAATGTTTTGCTTATTAACAATGCTTCGAGAGACATCCTTATGCGGAATTCTTCATCGGTGCGTTCACTCTCAAAGAGCCCAGAACTTGGTGACGCTACTGCCTGGGCCGAGCCGGTCAACCGCAGGAGCCGAGCCAGGAGACCCTGAGAACCGAACCAACAGAAACCGCCAACCCGCGACCCATTAAAGCGCGCGCACGTTTCAGGGCCGCGGATAGCAAACACCCCCATTCCAGTGAGCTGGTCCAACCCAGGGGCCCGCGCGAGCCAGCCGACGCGACTACTGCGCAGGCGCCAAGTCATGAATCACGGAAGTGGAAGGTTTGCCGAGTCTGAGGGATCATGCGCGCCTTGGAGGAGACAGGGCCTCGGCCCACAGCGACCCCGTGCGGGTGTGTGAAGCCCGCCCTGGAGACAGGTAACTTCTAAGAGACTGACGATACCATACTCAGAAGGAATTTAGGTTCACACAGCCGACTTCATTACAGAAAGGGAAATGAGTTACTAAATCTTAAATGTTCCTACGTGACTTGGCTTGGCTTACTACTGCGAAGGCGCGCGTCATGTGCTCAGCTGACCACGTGATGTCCTGAGGCCAGTGGAATGACGTCAGCCAGAATGTTCTTTTGGCTGCTACTGTTCCATGGTCTTGGCTGTTTGAGTCAACCAGCCACTCTGCAGTAGAAAGATGAGGCAATCAGTTTCCATAAAGATTACAGCTGTGGGAACCCAGTGGGGCCGTTCTACTGTATCCTTCAGGGTCTTAATGTGTTATAGTCATTCCATGGCAATGGATAGGGCCTCCTATTGGAGAGAGGGGACACCTGTAAGTTCCATGCTGGGTAAACCAAGAAACAAATCCACCGCTGTCCAATCGATCCCAACTCATAGCAACACTATGGGACGGAGTAGAACTAATACTTAAGGTTTCCCAGAGAGACTAAATCTCTACTGGAACAGACAGCCTCATCCCTTTTGGAACTACTCCATGTCATGGAGCGGGGGATGTCCAGTGTTGTGGGGAATGAGGGAGAAGGAGGAAAGTTTTGAGGGAGGGAACAGTTTTAAGTTGGGCGTGCAAAGATGAGTGTGAGGCACAGTGGTTAAGTGCTGGTAACCGAAAAGTCAGTGGTTTGAACCCACTCTGCAGGGAGAAATATGTGGCAGTCTTTGTCCATAAGATTTGTTTAGTGCTGTCGAGTCGGTTCTGATTCATTGCATCCTCTGTAGGGTTTACATTGGGAGCGGAAATCCTCATTGTTCTCATGGATGGCTAGCGGGCTCGAACTGCCAACCCTGTAGTTGGCAGTACAGTGCTTATCATATGGAGCCGCTGCATGCGCATATAAGATTTACAACCTTGGAAATCCTGTGGGACAGTACTACTCTTAAAGGATTTCCGTGAGTCAGAACTGACTCCATGGCATATAACACCAACATGCAGAAAGGATTGTAGTGTCTGGGTGGTACAGAGGGTTAAGTACTCTACAGTGAGTTGGAATGTTGGTGGTTGAAATCCACTCAGAATAATACCCTGGAGCAGTTCTGCTCTGAATGCTTGCTGTCTGAAGCACCTGGAGAGCAGCTATAATATAGTGGACATTGAGAGGAATATGTTCATTTCAAAAACTAGAGGAAGTAAAAGAAAATTAAAATGGCCTGCCATCACCCAGTGAATGCCTCTTAATATCTTAATATTTGCCTTCCATTCTTGTTTCAGTTTTGTACACACTAGAAAAATAAAAATGATACTGCTCACTTTTTATTTTTTAAAGGTTTTTGTGAACTTACTGATAGTTTACATGGGTTTTACACTCGTTTCATGGCAATGATTACAATCTGTGTATCATTCAACAGTATTTGCTTCCATTCTCTGTTTTTGTTTTGCAGAGGGAGGGGAGGGATGTACACAAAAGCACTCAGAAATATATAATAATGTACAAGCAAAGGGCACATTCTGTAAGCCTGCCTCCTAGCCGCTAGCACTCAGTCTTTCTCTTTCCATAGAGTCCTTAGCTGCTCTCTCATTTCCTCATCTCTGCCTCCATCTCTGGTATCACTGCCTCTCTGGATAGGGTCCCACATTCCGCTCGTGCTCTTCTCCCTTGATGGTCCTAGGGTTCTCTGTTCCTGGACTATAAAATTAACTGCTCCCCTGTTTTTGTTACAAAACTTCTACTTTTACAGTTGTGACAGTTGCACTTAGTCATGGTAACAATTTCTCACTGTTGAATCAAGAATCTTATCCCCATCTCTTTTCACCAGACCTGTCTAGATAAGATGAAAACTATTCGATGGTGACGCTACCTTTCCCCACACACTCTTAAACTAAACTCCCTCTTGAAAATTTGTAAGCCAGTCACTTTGTGCCTTTATTGCCCTCTCATTTTAGGTAGCCAGTGTCTTAAGTTGCCCGTCCCTTTCAACCCTGTATACGGAGGGGATAGGATTAATACTTGATGTGAAGACTCCTTCCCTCTCAGTTGGTGTTTTGAGCTACTACATCCATAAGTAGAGTCCTGGTGTGGTACTGTGGGCTAATGCGTCAGACTGCAAAGTCTCACCAGCTGCTCCTTGGAAACCCTATATGCCGGGGTCTGCCCTCGACATAATTGTGTTGTTCACGAGTGTTTGGTTCACGAGGAGGGGAGATCCAGCGGTGATAGATATAGCAAAAGAATACACAGACAGACAGAAGGAGACAGACAAGGAGGCACCCTGAAACCAAGGTGGATACATCACTGGTGGGCAGGCTTGGGACTACAGGCATCATGGCCTCTGCAGGCAGCAACTCACTGCCCTGCAATCTTTACTGCATGCCTTCCAACCCGTAATGCACACCTGGGGAGGCTCGGGCCTCTGCTTTATTTAGGGGAGGAGTTTCACACCAAGCTGGGAGGGACTTAGGCACGGTACAGCTAACATCAGTACTTTTCCAGACATTCAGGTAACTTTACATCATATTTCGCTGGTTCAAATCCCAGGCCAGCAACTTGGATTCTCAGGCCCAATTAACATATCTATAGCCCCTGAACTCAGTTGGGGGAAGGTGAGAGTTCTACAGGAGGCGCCCAGGTGAATGGGCTGCACCTGGAAAAGGGATTAGGGAGGATGGGTTCTTTGTCTATAGAACAAAGAACCGTGAAGTAGCTAAAATATTTTTAGTTAATCCTTTGGAGAAAGGTTTAACCTTGCAACCTTTAGTCTCGGCTTTAGGAAAATATCACATTTATCTGTGAATTTTCAAAGGCTCCGTGTATTAATTTAATATATATAACTGAATATTAAAATGAAAGCAATTTGCCATTAACTGCCAGTGGCCTCATTTGTTACACTCGGCCCTAGAGGGCCTCGAACCTCTGACCAGTCTTACACGGTCCGCAACACCTATACAGGGTTGCTATGGGTCAGAATCGACTTGATGGCATTTAACAACAACAACAACAACAACACATCCATAAGTATAGGTCAAGCTTATCAAATTTTAGCAATTTACATTTGTTTCCTTTATCCATAATTTTTTTTAATCTTTCTATAGTCAAGTTCTGATCATCAAGCCATTGAGGCTAGGTCAAGTGGATACTATCTGCAAGTTTGGGTGTTCTTGTGCAGTTTTCCTCACTTCATATCAACTGGATGCTTCGCTCTCAACTGTAGCCCTCCACATGTATGTCCTTGTTCATGGGCTTAGGTGTGCCCGGGTCTCACTACACTTTGGACCAACCAGCCCTTCCTCTTATCTCTCTCATCTTCACGTCAACAGGAGTCTATGGAACATGGATGAATTCAGCCCAATTCTTCATTGATGCCTTTCTCCCTCTTCCACTCACCAGTATACCAACATGGTCACCAGCAAGCTTACATGCTTGCTCGTGTGTTTCATTTGAGTTTCAGTTTTGGAGGAGGGGGGGTGGCCCTGATGGGACTTGATTGCTTGCCTTGATGGCTCCTGGCAAACAACTTGCTTGTTCTTATAGTAGCTAATCAGACTGCCATTTTTGTTCTGGATTTTTCCTGCTAGTCTTTCAAGAAGTATCTTCTGTTGCTGTTCTAGCTGGTCCAGGCTGGTCTGTCTGCTTATCCTTTCTAGTGAGAATGTCCCACCTCAGAAGGTTCTGGATGGGTCTCAGGATTCCACCTAAGGTTTTATACACTACAAAGGCTCTGCAAGAAGCCTCTTTGACTGGGCAAGTTCTAGAACCCATTTTAGGTATTCCAGTCAGTAATAGGCTGAAGACCAGCATACAAGCTTTCTGTAATCATGTTTCCTGATATTACTTGATAGCACTCATTTTTATAGCTTGTTTTAAGAATGTATATTATTAAACTTCATGAAAACCCACGGCAATTAACAATGTTTACTTTTGAGGGTTGATTGCCATTTTGTTTTAGAGATGTTTTTTAACTTACTTAACTAGTTCTGTATTGATGGGCAAGGAGCCCTGGTAGCATACTGGGTTACGCACTGCACGGCAGGTCAGCAGTTCGAATCCACTAGCCACTCTTTGGATGAAAGATTAGGCTGTCTGTTCCAGTAAAGATTTGCAGCCTCAGGAACTCTATCTAGGGTCCCTATGAGTTGGAATCAACTTGATGGCACATAGCCGCAGCAGCAGCTGTTGATGGGCGTTAGTGTTTGTCAATTTTCATTGTTCTAAATGAAAGTTCTTGAAACAAAATCTCTATGTATGCCAGCTAGAATATCCTGGCCCACTGCCGTTGAGTCTAGTCTAACTCAGGGCAACCCTATAGGACATAGTAGAATTGGCTCCATGGAGTTTCTGAGACTGAATCTTTATAGTGTTCCATGAAGCTGTGAATGGGTTTGAACAGCCAACCCTATGATTAGCAGCTAGTGCTTAGCCCACTGCAGTACCAGGGCTCCTTTTGTAGTCATAATGTTGTTACGTACTGTCCAGTCGGTTCCTACTCATAGTGGCCCTGTACAGGGTTTCTGAGAGTGGTTGGTAGGTTTGAATGCTGACCTTGTGGTTAGCAGTCCAGTGCTTGTCCTTCAGTGCCGTGTATTTTTAGATTCCCTACTTACTTTTATTCATTTTTTTCTTTCTTAGACAAGTTCTCTTTCCAGGCTATCATCTGTGTTGTTAAGTGCTATCAAGTCAGTTGTGACTCATAGCGACCTTGTAAAGGGTTTCTGAGGAGCAGCTGATGAGTTTGAACCAGTGATCATGTGGTTCACACTGACCTTGCAGTTCAGTCTTATCCTAGAGTGTCACACCAGGACTCCAGGCTATCATCTAAAGCAGGGGTGGGGATGTCCAGCCCTCAAGCCATAAGGCCAGTGAAATCATTTCGTCTGCCCTGCCCAGGCAACTGCCGTTCCAGTCATCACTTTGTTGTTGTAAGTACTGTCAAGTCAATTGTGACTCATAGCTACCCTGTATAGGGTTTCTGAGGAGCAACTGGTGAGCTTGAACCACCAACCTATGGTTCAAACCAACCTTGCAGTCCAGCACATTAACTCTTAGTGCCACACCAGGACTCCAGTTATCACGTTGTTGTTGTTGTTAAGTGTCTTTGAGTCGGTTCTGACCCATAGCAGCCCTGTATAGGGTTTCTGAGAAGTTGCTGGTGAGCTTGAACTGCCAACCGTGCAGTTCAAACAGTTTTGCAGTCTGGTGCATTACCCCACAGTGCCACACCAGGACTCCAGCCATCACATTAGGGGTGAGTTATTTAATGTTTGACCCAATATAGCAGGCTATATAGTTGATAATTTTATATTACCCGAGAGTGATGGTTTACATTTTGGCAGAAAACAAGGTTCCCCACTCTCAATCTGTTGTTGTTGTTGTTAAGTGCTGTCAAATTGGTTCCCATTCATAGCAGCCTCGTATAGGGTTTCCAAGGAGTGGCTGGTGAGTTTGAACCACTGACCTTGTAGTTCAAACTGACCTTGTGGTCTAGTGCTTATCCTACAGCACCACTTGTATCTGTAATGACATTCATATGTATTCTTAATACTCTAAGAACATTTTTTATATTTGCATAGCACTTGGTAGATAAAAAAACTATGAAATCATTACATTCAAGAAACCATGTTTCTAGATTTTGTTTGATGTTTTGACTAAAAATTTCTTGCCAAATTTTTTTCTTAGGGAATCTATTAACGGAGCCAATTGGTTACTTGGAATCGTGTTTCACAGCCAAGAATGGTACTCCAAGGCAGCCATCCATTTGTAGCCTTTCTCGGGCTTGTTTGAGGATTAGAAAGAGCATCTTTAATAATCCTGAACATTCCTTGATGGGCCTAGATCAATTTTCTCATGTTTGGTAAGTTGTTGTATAATTTGTAGTATTATTTGGGTCAGGACTCGCCACAGTAAAGTTCAGCTGAAGACAACCTTGGAGTAGCCATACAGATCAGCTTTTGTCTGTTGTATGAAATTCCTGTACTGAGGTCCTACATAAGTCAGCATAGCTTGGACTTCCTCAGGGAAGCTTGGAATCCGCTGAAGTGGCTGTACATTCCATTTGTGATTGCTTCTAATTGGTGATGAATGTTTTCTGTTGAGCCAAAATCTGCTACATCTTCAATTCTGCCCATGGGTCATTATTTTATCCTTTAGACCAAGGGTGGGAACATTCCATCCAGCCCTCAGTCCATAAGGCCATAAGGAAATCATATTGTGTGGCCCTTCCAAGGCAACTGCAGTTCCAGCTATCACGTTGGTGGTTGTGTGCCACCAAGTCATCACATTGTTGTTAAGTACCGTCGAGTCAGTTCAGACTTATAGTGACCTGACCCTGTATTGGGTTTCTGAGAAGCGGCTGGTGAGTTTGAACCACTGACCTTGTGGTCCAAACTGACCTTGTGGTCCAGTGCTTTATTTCATAGTGCCACAGGCTAATTTTTAAGTTAGTAATTTTGTATGGCCTGTGAATGATGTTATATATATCCAAATGGCCCTTGGCAGAAACAAGGTTCCTCACCCCTGCTTTAGCTCATGGGTAAGCAAATTATGGCCTTTGGGCCAAATCTGGTCTACACCTGTTTTTGCAAATAAGTCTTATTGAAGCAGTCAGGCCTGTTTATGTAATGTCTCTGGTTGGTTTCAACTAAAGATTTGAATAGTTACAACAGAGACTGGTTGAACCACAATGCCTAAAATATTTACTGTCTGACCTTTTGCAGAAAAAGTTTTCAGATCCCTGTTCCAGATCCATGAAGACCTAAGTCTGTTTTTGTTTTTTGATAGGATGAAGAAACCTTAGAAATCTAGGTACTTTTTTTTTTTTAATTATTAAATGTTTTTATTTTGGATTGAGTGAAAGTTTACAGGGCACATCATCAGCTTCACATTCAACCATTCATATAGCTTGTTTCATTACATTGATTAT
>NW_006408571.1:16838478-16852723 GCF_000296735.1 Chrysochloris asiatica | reverse complement strand
ATCTTCCTTTCTCTAAAGCATTTAGTCTGTTTTGTAAACCTTTATGTATTTACTCTTGGATCATGTGAGGGAAATCTAGGTACTTTTAATAAAATGTTATAACATGGTTGTTAAAGCAGTGGACTACTAACTGAAAGGTCACAATGTGAACCCACCAGCTGGTCTGAGAGGAAAGATGTGGCAATCTGCTCAGTTAAGATTTACAGACTTGGAAACCCTGTCAGGCAATTCTGCTGTGTCCTATAAGATCTCTCTGAGTCAGAATCAACTCAATGGCACTGGGTTATTTTGGATTTTGTTTTTTAATGAAAACCAAACTCTCTCCACTCTTCCTTACTTCAGTTTGTCAACAGGCTGAATTGGTCTACGTTTATTGGTCAAGACCAGAAATTGTATATTTTGAAATAGTTTTCTTTGTCTTTCACGTTAATTCAGAGACATGAGTAGAGTAGAAAGAACATGAGTGTTGTGACCTAGTTTGTATGATCTTGGTTGGATTGTTTAAAAAAGAGTTGCTGAGACCTGGGGACTCTTGGGCCCCTGAGTCAATGACATAGCCACAGAGGACTAGAGTGGATAGTGAAACGTCCAGCTGATAAGAAGAGAGGGCATATGCATAAGAACACCCACACTTGCAGATAATACCCACTTATCCTGGCTTCAGTGACTGGATGATCAGAGTTCAACCAGAAGTAAAAAGAAGAGGAAAAAAAAAAAAGTATTCTCATACAATTTGATGAACTTGACCTACACCTATGGAAGCAGTAGCTCAAAAGAGGGAACAAGTCCTTACAGCAAGAATCATTCCCACCCCCTCCACACACAGAGTAGACAGAGATGGGCAACTTGGATATTGGCTACCCAAAATGGGGGGCGGGGGACTACAAAGGCAAGAAGTGACTGGCTTACAAGAGGGAACCTAGATTCAGAGGACATGGAGGAAGGTAGAATCTCCAGTGAATAGTATTCAATCTGACTAGGCAGGGCTGATGAAATGAAATGCAGACGGGTCTCTTGTGATACAATAGTGAATAATTGTTATCAGGACTGACTGTGAGGGTTGGAAATGTAAGGGTGGACATTTTTATAGCAAGGAGGGGAGTGATTAACTCTTCAGTCTAGGAGCGGAGGTCCCTAGGACCATCAAGGGAGAAGATCAGAGAGCGGGACCCTACCCAGAGAAGCAGTGATGCCTGAAATGGAGCCAGAGATGATGACATGGAATGATGGAGCAGCTGGAGACTTTAGATCCAGAAAGGGAGAGCACACATGCTGAAGACCTGGGGGGTACGGGGGAAGGATTGCATGGAGGGGATTGTAACCATGGCAATGAGACGATATACGATAGAATGAATGTAAAATTAATGTTCTCCCATGTAAACTATCACATAATTCACAATAAAACATTAAAAAAAAAAAAAATATTCTGACATACACTTCCGTTAAATGACAGTGTTTGCTGTAATGATGAAAACTTATCAATTCTATTGCAATGAAACATTTTGGTAATGGAAAGTGACCAACAGTGCTGATTAGTGCCCTAGCTTTAAGGAACTGAACATAAAGCAGTGAGAAATTAATAAAAGTTCCAAGGGTTTGGATTTGGCTTGCCCATGTAAAAAACCATTTCTTAGTCTGGAACAGTTGCTTCTTATTGCAAATCGTCCATTCTTGATATATAAGATAACAACATTTAAACAAAATAAATATTCATGGAAAAAAAAAAAAGAATTGCTGTTACTCAAAACGGAATCTGAAGTAGAGAGAGAGGTTGTCCTCCTCTCGTGTTTTCTCGTCCCTCGCCCTCCCTCGACCCCCACACTCTGCAGAGATGATCACTCTTTTTTTTTTTTCTCTCAGTTTTTTATTGTGAATTGAGTGAAGGTTTAGAAAGCAAATCATCATAATACAATTTGCTTCATTACATGGTTGCAGTCCCATCTGTGTAAGAAATTAGCACTTTTACCAGCTTGATGTATATCCTGCCAGACCTTTTCTTTTTTTTTTCGCCTTTAAAAAATGCACATAGAAGTATAGATAGGCACATTAGTTTGGATATTATTTTCAAAAATTGGAATATATTTTCTTTACTTTAAATAGTGTATCATGGATTACCTCTCTGTTAGGATCATTCTTTCTGTTTAACTTTGGGAGGTTAAAGTGTTCCCCCCAAGTAAGAGGGGGCTTCAAAAAGCTCATGGAAAAGTGGAATTAAAAGAAAACGAGATATTTCTATTAACTTTTTGAAGTCCCCTTCATATTAATAAAATATTATTTTCTTTTTGAATAAAATAATTATGCTCTTTTCTTACCTGGTGGTTTGGTTTCTTTCTAATAGGATTTTGTTTGTTTTTCACAAAAATGGTCGTTTGAGCTGTAAGGCAAAAGTGCAGCCTCCTCGGCTGAATGGTGCAAAAACTGGCATTTTCTCCACAAGGAGCCCTCATCGCCCAAATGCCATTGGACTGACCCTGGCCAAACTGGAAAAAGTAGAAGGTAATCTCAGCCTGCTTTTAGCTTGGTTTCCCTTACCCAGAAAAACTTTTACCATATCGTGATTTATTTATGTCATCATGTATATCAAGAGCTATTTAAAAATAACTGGTAAGATATTAATAAGAGTTTAAAAATGAGCACTCAGTAACAAGTTGACCCCACCCAGTGCTCACTGAGTCGAGCCAGAGCCTCTTGAAGCAGGTTGTTTCTGTATCATGTAACAGTGCTCTCGTAGAGATTTGTGTACAGGCTTCTCTGTAGGAACCTGTAGGAAAGCTTGGTCATGCCTTGAGGACCTGGAAGAATACATGGGAGTTTGACAGGGAGTGATGAGGATGGGTTTCCAGGCAGAAGGGAAGCACATGTTATTATTACCAGGTGTAGAGAAACCATTGTATAAGAACATTGTGTAGGTAAGCTTACTAAGGCATAAGCAGACAATATCAGAAAGAGGATTTTTAGGTATAGTTATATTCATTCATTGTTTGTAATGTTCTCCATTGTTGATTTTCTTGTTGTTTTTTTAACTTGTGAATTGAGTGAAGGATTACAGAGCAGACCATCGGTTTTATATTCAGCTGAACATATACTTTGCTTCATTACCGTGACTGTGATCCCCTCCATGTACCAACACACAACAGTTATTTGCCTCTATTCACTTTAACTCTTGCACTCCCACTACCTGTGTCTCCCACTACCTTCATCTTTCCTCTGCTAGCCTTTTGCTCTATACTGCCTGCCCTGTCACCTGTGTTAATATCAGTAATCCCCCTCCTCCCTGTAAACCATCATAGATATTTCTTTTATCAAAAAAACTTAACTCTACAACATTGGTCTCATACCATACTTATCCTTTTGTGATTGACTAATTTCACTCAGCATCTGATGTCCTCCAGCTTCATCTATGTTGTGAGGTGTTTCTCAGATTCATTGTTACTCTTCAGTGTTATGTGGCTAAAGTTAGTTTGACCATTCTGCTGACAGGCATTTAGACTTCTCCATCTTTTGGATGTATCTCTTGTAAACAGCCTGTTGAAGGATCCTGTTTGCTTATCCATTCTGCTCTCTCTCTTGACTGGTGCATTTAACCCATTTATATTCTGTGTAATTACCAGCAGGTATGAATTCATTGCTGTCATTGTGCTGTGTGTGTTTTTTGTGGTGCTGCGGGTGTCTTGGTTCCACATAATTTTCTGCGCTGAGTTCATTTTGTTTGTGGGTTTTCTTCGTGTTTTCATTTCAGTTGTGTTAATGTTTATTCATTCTGTAATGACTGTTTTTAAGAGGATTTCCCCCCCCATAATAGGTGGAGCTCTCTACCTCTCTGGAATTGACATGATACATGGGACCCCTGTACTGGACATAAAACCCTACATAGCTGACTATGACTCGCCTCAGAACTTGATGGAGTCCTTAGGAGACTGTAATTCACAAGATAACAAACATAAACCAAAAAGTGAGTTTCAGTCCAGTGGCATGACTGATAATTATGACCAGCAATCGCTGCCAGGGTGCATTGAACCACAGCCGTATAAGGGCACTAGAGAGAAACTTCAGTGTCCCGAAGAGAGAACTTCTGAAAAACCCATGGAACAGGATGACAAAGCAAAAATTCGAAACTGGCCTAAGCCCAAGGAGATTGCAGCAGGTTTGGGTTTGGAATCAAGAAGTGATCAGAGTTCGAGTGTAGCAAAAGCACCCGTTGTCTCCTGTCACCTGGAGGAGAGCTCTTCTGAGAAAAGCAGAGATAAGAAGCCAAGAAGAAGGCAAGAGGCAGTGATCCTGCAGGACCACAGGGCAGAGGCACAGTCTGGGACCCCTCAGTACCATTCCAGTGTTGCTGCTGCAGCCTGCCACAGTGCGGTGCCCACCTGGGTCAGAGCCGCGCCTGTGACCTCGTTACATGTTAGGTTCACTCCGCACGCTCAGATGGACCTCGGGCACCTCAGTCCAGGTGAGCTACGAGCCTTCCGGGTTCTATTTCTGAAGGAAGGATGAGCCTTTTCTGTGAGATGGAGCCATGTTTTCTGTCTCTGAGGGCAGTTAGGTGGAGTACCTGTCGGTATGGCTGCTGAGGAAAAATGTTGTGGGGATGGTTATGTGCCGTGGAGTTGGTTTAACTCTTAGCGACCCTGCACAGGTTTCTGAGGCTGTAAATCTTTAAGGGAGAGGAAAGCTTCATCTTTTTCCCGCAGAAAGACTAATAGTTTCGAACTGCTGACCTTGAGATTAGCAGGCCAACTTGTAACTACTATGCTACTAGAGCTCCTTGAAAAGAGATACAGGCGAGTAGAGTAATATCTGGGTGGGGCTGTCATCAGAAGGGTTTCATTCAGTAGTGGTTCGCTGAGCAGTTAGTTCCAGACACTCGGTGGAGTGCAGAGAAGGGCTGCAGCCTCGGGAGGTAACCCATTATTTGGGGCTCATCTGCTGACTACGGTGGTTCCGGGAGTTTGCAGACAAGTAGAGTTCAGAAGCCAAATTGTGCTTGTTCGATACGCTAACTAACTAGAGAAACATCTGTTTTATTCTAATGCTCGGGTGGTGGATACTTCAGCCTTGTAGTGGAGAGGATTCCATGGGTAAGAGAAAGAGGCTCTGAGCACAGTATTCCCCCCCACCCCCCACCCCTCACCAGGACTGGAGATGTGCACTTGACTGCAGAAGAGAGGTCATGGGCCCTGACTTGGAGCCTGTTCGTTTGACACGTGGTTCCTAACAAATGCTGTTACCTGCTTTCCCCAGTCCACAGCAGATTCAAGCAGCAATCTTGGATGAAGGAAGGGTTGTTAAGAGGTGGTGGGTACAGAGTTAACAGTAAGAAGTAGCCAGTTGCCAAGGAGGAGATGTCAAATTCAAAATAGGTAGAAAGCTATTCTTTGTGTTACAACTTGATAAGGAACCAATATAGTCAGGCAAAGAAGGGAATTTATTGATTGATCTGATTGATTCTGTAATTGTTTCCTCAGCTTCTGCTGGGCACCAGACACTGTTTTAGACCCTTAGGATACATATGCCCGTGAACAAATAAACCAGACAACCCTTCCCATGTGGAACTCACATAATAATTAAGTAGTGATGTGTACATAATGTTAAAAGGTGATGGGGACTATAGACAACATTTAAAAAGAATGGAACAGGGGAAGGGGTGTTGGGTGATGGGGTGCGATTTAAGCAGAGTGGCTGGAGTAGAGAAGATACCTTTGGGAAAAGGCCAAAAGAAGTGAAGGAGTGAGCCATGTACGTGCCCAGGGGGAGCCAGGCCAGCCAGGTGGACAGGCATTGCACCGTGCCAAGGTGGGAGTGTGTGGGGGACCTCAGGACTCATGTGGCTGGAGCCGAGTGAGGAACGAGCTGAGGGCAGAGAGCCTGTGGGGAAGGGGAGGTACAGTCATATGGGGTTTCAAGGCCATTATAAGGGCTGGTGCATTACTTTGGGAAAGGAACTTGAGGTCCCTGGTGAGCAGGGCCTCTCTAGAGGTCAGATTGTTGCCCAGAGTGACTTCCACAATAACGACTAAGTAAATTTCCAAACCATGTTCCTTTCAAGTAGTGTTCTAGGAACCAACTGAATTCTGTATTCTGAAGTCCATAGTAATGAGAATCTACCTGCACGATTTTGAGAGTTAGAGTGTGTTGTTCTTCTCTTGGCAGATGCATTTAAATATTTTCAGTCAGCAGAAGAAGCGAAGCATGCCATCGAGGCCGTGCTGTCAGCCGATCCTCGGTCTGTGTACCGACGAAAGCTCTGCCAAGACCGTCTTTTCTACTTTACTGTCGACACAGTGCACATCACTTGCTGGTTTGGGGATGGTTTTGCAGAAGTCCTAAGGATCCAGCCTGCTTCTGGGCCTGTTCAGAAGACTGACCCTGTGGAGTCATTGGTGTCTCTAGGATCGTAAGGAGTCTCCATTCCATCTTTAAATTGATCTTTAGGTGCAATTTTTGGATTTTCTATATAAGCTAATGTGTCTTCTTTACAGAAGGAAGCAACACTTGGTGGTCTCACTGCTTTGGTTGCTTTGGGCTGTGCAAAATGTTTTTAAAATGTGTTTTAATAAACTTATCAGAGATTGAAATTTTAGAGCAACTGCCTTATGCTTTTTGGCCTGTTCATTAAAAAATTTGAAAGGTGATGCTGTCTCATTGAGTTCTGAAAGAAGCTCATTGTTCTCGGGACTGGATGAGATTAGGCAAAGAGACTGTAATAGGGAATTTGAAGCTAAAAGGATCATTCAGCAATTCATGTTGGTTTTCATGTTTGGAAAAGTCTGACGTCTTTCTGAGTTGTGATGACTTTGCAGTCCAGCAAATTAACCCACAGTGCCACAGTGGGTTAATACTGGACTGCAAAGTCACTTTGAACCACAAGGTTGGTGGTTCAAGCTTACCAGCTGCTCCTCGGAAACTATACAGGGTCGCTATGGGTTGGAACTGATTTCATGGCACTTAACAGCAGCAACATATATTCATATAAAAGTATGTATTTGTTGTTGTTAAGTGCCATCTAGTTGTTTCAACTCAAAACAACCCTGTACAGGGTTTCCAAGGAGCAGCTGGTAAATTTGAATTGCTGACCTTATAGTTAGCAGCCAGTGCTTATATCCTACGGCACCTGGTGCTGTAGGATATAAACACTGGACCACAAGGTCTGTTTGAACTTCAAGGCTGGCAGTTCAAACTTATCAGCTGCTCCTCAGAAACCCTATACAGGATCACTATGAGTTGTTGGAACTGACTCAATAGCTCTTAACAGCAACATTTTTTTATATATTGTTTTTGTTTGATGCCGTCAAGTTGACTCCTACTTACAGTAACCCTTTGCACGATAGAACGAAATACTGTGTGGTCCTGTACTGTCCTCACAATTGTTATGATTGAGCCCACTGTTGCAGCCATTGTGTCTGTCCATCTTGTTGGGGGGTCTGCCTCTTTTTTTCTGACCTTATTTTACAAAGCATAATATCCTTTTCCAGGGACTGGTCCCTCCTGGTAACACGTCTAAAGTATGTGTGTCTTGCCATCCTAGCTTCTAAGGAGGATTCTGATTGTACTTCTTCCAAGACAGATTTGGTTGTTCTCCTGGAAGTCCAGGGTACTTTCAGTATTCTTTGCCAACATCATAATTCAAATGCATCAGTTCTCTGGTCTTCCTTATTCATTGTTGTACTCATGTGTATGAGGCAGTTGAAAATACTGTGGCTTGGGTCAGGCTCAACTTAGTCCTCCAAGTGACATTTTTGCTCTTTGACATTTTAAAAGAGGTCTTTTGCTGCAAAATTTCCTAATGCAGTATGTCTTCTGACTGCTGCTTCCATAAGTATTGATTAAATATGTATATTTATATTTAATCCTGACTCCATAAAAGGAAATAGAAATTTCTTTGGATATCTTTGTATCAGAAAAGGATCCTCAAGAAAATAATAACTATTATGTATTCATTTTGTGACTGTTGAGAACCTACTATGGATTCGGTTTTGGTGATAAAACGAGATGAGCAAGATGCAGTTCTTGTTGCAAATCATGTTGCAAGTAAAGGAACTAAGACAGGAGGAAATCATTGTACTATAGTTTGATAAGTCAGTAATTAAGTCTGTATGTACTTCCTGTGTGTATACCGTAGGAGGCAGTTAGTTGTAAGAATGTACTGCCTATAGGTAATTTTAATGATGTGATTCCAGATAACTGAAGATTTATGATCAGTGTAGCCAAATTAGACAACTGTCAACACGACATAGGCATTCCTAATCACAGTTGTAAATCTTAGTGGCTGATTGATCATGGTTTTGAAATGAGCTCTACTACCTGTAGATACTTGTGGAGTCATCGGTGGCTGATGACACTGTGGAACTAGATGAGCCTGGAGTTCCCTTTGATGCTACTTAGAACTTCTTGGGTAAATATCTTGAATTTGATTTTTTTATAAAAATACTTTTTTTGAGAATTATTACAGATTTACTGTTATAAAATGTAGCAGCTCCATGTTACCCTTCACTTACTTTCCCCCGGTGGTAACAGCTTATATCACTATGATACAATATTGTTGTTTAGTGCTGTCGAGTAGGTTCCCACTCATAGCGACCCTGTATAGGGTTTCCAAGGAGCAGCTGGTGAGTTTGAACTGCTGACCTTGCAGTTCAATCAGCTTTGCAGTCTGGCGCATTAACCCACAGCGCCACATTAGGACTCCCATGATACAATATTAGAACCAGGAAGCTGACATTGGTACAATCTATATTTTTGAGCTTAATGGGTTTTGTGATTGTTGTTGTTTTGTTTTTTACTCAAAAAAATATTTTGAAACGATTAGGACTTGAAGCATAGAGTATTGATGATTTTATGGTTAAAAAGAAAATCTCTGGGACCCCTCCTTTTAGTTAAAGGGCTATTCACTTGGATTTTCCTTCGCTATTTGCAGGGTTTTAGAGCTAAAATGGGTAAGGGTAATAATCCAGCTCCGTTGTCTGCCAGTTCGTGAGACTTTTCCTCACAAGTCCCAGGGTTTGGCTTTCTAAGTCTTGCTTGAACACCCTCAGTGGTGCGGTCTTCACTTCTGCCCTGTGCAGCTCATCCTATCCAGACAGTGTTCATTATGAAAATGCCCTTTGTGTGAGAGAAAAGTTGTCTTCTGAGAGCCGCACTCATTACTAGGACTGTGGCTCGTTGCCCTCACGTTAGTCTGCCAGACACCTACTATTCCAGTTCCCATTTCTTGGTCCTCTCTAGTTGAGCACCCCCATTTCCTGAATTCCTCCTATGACGTATTCTCAAACTCTCCGACCCTGATTCATGTTGAGTCCCCAGTGTGACCTTTTCTCTTTGTGGACATGTGCTTCAAGAGTCCTATTGTGAGGAAGTCCAAATCTCTAGTTCATGAACTTTCATCTCTTAGAAAGATAAGTAGTATGAAGCAAATTTTATATTCCTTTTCATCTTGGAAACCTTTCAAAATAAGAACAAGAAGTAGAAATGACACCCGCCATGATTTGTAATCGTTACCTTCTGGTGCCTGTAGGGGGAGCCCTTGATTTTGTTTTGTTTTGTTTTCTTTTCACTAGCTTGGATGAAACCTCCTGGAGTTAAGCTGGTAATTTTGTCTTTAGGCCCATCTGCCTCAGCTTTTAGGAACAGTAACTTTTACCAGAAATGCTAGTGCTTATCAATCACACATAGGAAGAGATTATAAAAAAAAATGTTTATTCCATTAATCTTCTATTGTAGTTTTGTAGAAGGAGTTGGGTCAATTATTCAAGTTTGTGGAGACTGGGCACAAGCAGGTAGATTCATTAGCCAAACCCATCAGCATGCATGTCCAAGGGGCTTCAAAAAGTTTGTGGGAAATGGAGTGAAAAGATCATAGAACTTTTCCTTGACCTTTCCAGTGCCACCTTGTATAAGGTATTCAGTGCTTTTTGGTGTTTGTAACTTTTTTCCCTTGAAGAGAAAAAAGAGAGAAAATTGAAGACAAAAGAATCAGCAAGATATCTTGTTGGTAACTTTCTATTTATAGTACCATCCCAAAGAAGGCTGGTGAAGACTCAGTGAAAAATTGTCTCCGTTCCTGAGTTTTCATATGTTCACATGGCTAGTCAGTCGTGGATCTAGGATTTCAACCTACCTAATTTGACCCCAGAATACTCTCTTCCTAGCTTGGCGCTATAATCTTCTCACTATAGATGTGGATGTTGAGCTGGCCTAATTGAAGACAGCATTTCAGATGCTTTAGTATAGGACACTTCAGTTAGTAGAATAACCATAATGACAATCAGGGTGAGAAAGGGGCTGCAATGAGGCCATTCTCACTACATCTGCATGGAACTCCCTGGGTGGGAAGCAGGGGTGGCATGTGGAGAGTTTAGACTCAGAACCTTGAAGTTCTGCCGTCTACTCTGCCATGGGTCACTTTGGGCAGGTCGCTGCACCCAGAGTCAAATCCCTAACCTTATGTAGTTATTATAAGGATAATGTTTGGGAAAGTATTTTGTGAAATCTCAAATGACCTGTAAACTTAGATAATATTTTTTATTGCTTTTTAAGTTTTTATTGTGAACTGAGTAATGGTTTACATGGGAGAACATAGGCTTTACACCATTGTTTCATTACAATGCTTACGATCTCCGTGCATCATCATTCAACAATATTTGCTTCCATTGGTTAATTTTTTTTGGGGGGGGGCGGGGGGAGGAAGTACACAGAAACACTCAGGAATATATATAATAGTTTAAACAACCAAAGGGAAAATTTGCTAGCCTTCCTCCTGGCCGCTAGCACCCAGTCCCTCTCTTTCCATGAGTCCAGAGCCCTCAGCTGCCCCCTCTCTCCATCGTAGATAATATTTTTATTGTGCCTGTTATCACTGGCATCCTTTCTTTGTCACTGTACTCTGGCTTACTTGACCAGGCAAGCAGATTTCAGGAGAATCTACCAGTGGAAAAGCCAGTTGACTCCACTCATGGTGACTCATGTAACAGTTAACAGTGGCCTGCAAAGCTGAAACTATTTACTATCTGATACTTTTTGAAAAAAAAGTTTGTCAACCTCTGATTTAGAACATTATTTTGCTAAGAAAGTATTTTTTTTAAGGTTTTTATTGTGGATTGAGTGAAAGTTTACAGAGCAGATTATCAGTTTTACATTCAACAAATCATACACCTTGTTCATTTTAATAATTATAATCGCCTCCATGTATTTCTCTCTGCTAAGAAAGTGTTTTGATTTCCAGAAAGCTGACTTACAAATTAAATCTTGAGATGCCACATGCTTCTAAGTCAGGGATGTTCTGAATTTTCAAATCACTTAGTCATAAAGCCATATGAACAAACATAAACAGACCACGAACAATATACACTATAATATCCTATTTATTTGTGTAGTACAAGGTTATACAAATCCATGTTTATACAAATGTAGGAATTTTGTTGGTAGGATAAAAAAAAATTTTAACAGTGGTTACCTCTGGGGAGGATCTCTGGGGGCTTATTGGGGAAGGAGGTTTTTTTCACTTTATTTTTCTCAGTATGTTGTGACTTTTTTCACAAATCACCACTGCACATTATTTTATATGGAACATAAGACGGGGGGAAATGTCCAGTACTCAAAAACTGGAATGAACCAGATGTGTTAGTGTAAGTTAATAAATTGTTATTGTTGTTAAGAGCCGTTGAGTAGGTTCTGACTCATCACATCCCTGTATAGGGTTTCCAAGGAGCAATTGGTGGGCTTGAACTTCTGACCTTAAGCTTAGCAGTCAAGTGCTGATCCTACAGCACCACACCAGGACTTAGATTTACTTTTATGTCTAAATAGATATCTATACAGGCAGTACAGGCAGACCTTAAAAATATTGCAGGTTCCGTTTCAGACCACAATAAAAATATCACAATAAAGCCAGTCACACCAATTTTTTGGTGATTCAGTGCAGATAAAAGTTATGTTTACACTATGCTAGAGTCTGGGGTCCTGGTGTGACACTGTAGGATAAGCACTGGACTGCTAATCATAAGGTTTGTGGTTCTATGCCACCAGTTCCTTCTCAGAAACCCTGTACAAAGCTACAATGAGTCGGAACCGACTCGATAGCACTTAGCAATATTAAGTGTGCAGTAACATTAAATAGCTATTGGAAAAACTATGCTGATAGACTTGCTCGATGCCGCATTACCAGAAACCTTCAATTTGTAAGAAAGGCAATGTCTGCATCATGCCTACCTATCCTGTTATTGTTGTTAAGTGCCGTCAAGGTGGTTCCGACACATAGTGACCCTGGATAAAATTTCCGAGGCTGTAAATCTTGGCAGGAGCAGAAAGCCTTATCTTTGTCCCACTGCCACTACCTAAGAAAATCGGGTAATCATGGTTAGGGACACATTTACTTTCTCCTGGACATCACATGCGGATCACAACGCTGAAACCCAGCAGGTTCCACACCAGCTGTGGAACTGTGCCGACTTGGAGTGGATACGCTGGCAGAACCCAGGCAGCTTTGTCCTCGAGAGTTCACTGATGTTTTCCGTCCTCCCAGAGATGGAGTTTTGGATAAGGCATTGTGCCTCCAGGCAGGAGTCAGGCGCCCATCCGGATGATGTGTTGGCAGAGCTCTGAGCTGCCAGAGAGCTCCTTGGCCCAGTACTCACCAAACCTGTGCAGTTTGTCCAATCTGGACTAAGGGATGGGTCTCTGCTTGTAGGATCCACTCACTCGTCAGCTCCACCCACTGGCTCTGTGTCTACTTGCATTTAGGGAGCTCGGAGGCCATCTGACTGGTGGGGTTTTTCTCCTTGCATCCCCAGGACTGGCCCTTGTCCACTATCAGAATGGGAACTCGGAATTCTGTCATTCAATTCAGCAGGAAAGGAGACAGACCAATTGTGCCCACTGGGTAAGGGAGTTGTGCTGAAGTGGGGTAGGAGGCAGAAAGAAAAAACGGAGCTGGCATATTGGCAGGTGGGCAGAGCAGAGCTGTGTATGGGGTGGAGTCGAGCTGGCAGCAGACAGGACTCCGGCTTTGCCTGGCTTCGGGGAGGAGTCAAGGCCTGAGAGACCTGGCAGAGCCAAGGCAAGGCCTGAGTCCTGGAGGGGCTATGCAGGTTATCTAGAGGCCTCAGCCCCAGGAAACAGGGCAGAACTGCTTACCATGGAGTTGATTCTGACTCAGTGTGATTATATGTGTGTAGAATACAACTGTGCCCCATCGGGATTCTTTTTCAAATTGTGATGAAAATAAAACACCGTCTCAACAACTTCTGCATGTACAATTCATTGACTTTGACTATTCTTCAAACTGCAACCATTCTCAACCTCCTTTTCCATTTCCCCTCCTCTCTAGGTTGTCTGGGGGGCGCTGTAGGATCAGCACTGAACTGCCAACCACAAGGTCGGCACAATTCAAACCCACCAGCTGCTGCTTAGAAACCTACAGGGTTGCTATGAATCGATATTGACTCAACGTCACTTAACAACAATAAAATAGAGTTTCAATGGCTGATTCTTTTTTGAAATCATCACCAGGCCTTATTCCAAGGTGTGGATACATTGCTTACACACTCTTTTTTTTTAAAGTTTTTGTTGTGACTTATGTGGTTTACATGGGACACCATCAGCTTTACATTCATATTCATCCTATTGTATTTTGTTTCATTGCAATGATTACAATCCCCTCCATGCATCATCAAAGAACCAAAGGGTACACCCCACAAGCCTTTCCTCCCCCCTGCAGCTGTTAGCACACAGCCTCTCTCCCTCCCTGAGTCCAGTGTCTCCAGCCTCTCCATCTGTCCACATCATCGTCTCTGCCTCCATTTCCGGCGTCACTGCTTCTCTGGGTAGGGGCCCGCACTCCACTCTTCTTACTTGATGGTCCTGGACTGCAAAATCAATCACTCCCCTCCTTTTGTTACAAAACATCTACCTTTACATTTCCGACCCTCACAGTCAGTCCTGATAGCAATTATTCACTATTGTACCACAAGAGTCTTATCCCCATCTCCTTTTATTAGCCCCTTCCCAACAGATTGGAAACCATTCAGTGGAGATTCTACCTTCCCCTGCCCTGTCTGGAACTAGGCTCCCTCTTGAAAGCTTGTAAGCCAGTCACTTCTTGCCTTTGTAGCCTCTCTATCCCCTCCCCCCATTTTGGGTAGCCAATGTCTAAGTTGCCCATCCCTGTCAGCCCTGTGTACCAAGCGGGTGGGAATGATCCTCGCTGTAAAGATTTGTTCCTTTTTTTGAGCTACTATATCCATCAGTATAG
>NW_006408571.1:16824380-16836691 GCF_000296735.1 Chrysochloris asiatica | reverse complement strand
GATGCAATTGGAGCTCATGATCTTTCTCGCTGACTCTGGGTAAACAGAGTGCGTGCCTGCATTTATTTCTGCTGCCTGTGGAAATGCCAATAAGTGGCAGCAAAGAAGAGGAAATAAGGTTAAAGTGGTGGTGGTGGTTTTGTGCTGTGGAGTCAGTTCCGACTCATAGTGACCCTGTACAGGGTTTCCAAGGCTGTAAACCTTTATGGGAGCAGAAAGCCTCATCTTTCTCCCATGGAACAAGTGGTAGTTTCTAACTGCTGACCTTGCGGTTTGCAGCTTGATTCGTAGCCACAAGCAGCAGAAAAAAAAAAAAAAAGACCAAAGTGGAAATCAATGAAATCGAAAACAAAACAGAAACAATACGATCAATTAAGTCAAACCGGATAAACTTGTAGCCAAAAAGAGAAAAGAGACAGAATGCCAAGGAGAAGATAGGTAGCATCACAAATTCTACAGATAGTACAAGGAGTAATATCTACAACTTCATGCCAATAAATTCAACAACTTAGATGATAATAAGCAAATTCTGTGAAAGACACATATTACCAAAATTCTGAGCAGGTTTTGGTAATGTCTGTCATAGAATTTATTGAAATGAAGAAATATGAGGGGGCTTCAAAAAGTTTATGGAAAAATTCTATTGTCTTTCAATTCTATTTTCCTTGAACTTTTTGAAGCTCCCTCAATTAGATATAACCTGAATAGTTCTATAGCTATATATTTTTTAAAATAAACTGCAGTTAAAAGTCTTCCCACAAAGAAAGCTTCTGGTACAAGATGATTTCATTGGTGAATTCTTTAAAATGTATAAGAGAAAAAAAACACAAAATTATATACAAACTCCCAAAATATTGAACAGAATTTTTTATTTTCCAAATAATTTTCTAATTCTAGTATTAACCTGATACTAAAACCAGAAAAAAAATTATGAGACAAGAAAACTATAGACTAATATCTACATGAACATAGATGTAAAAATTCCAAGCAAAATTTTATCAAATTGAATCTATCTGTATCTAAAGGGATAGTATATTATGACCATGTGGGGTTTATTCAAGAAATGCAGTGTTGGTGTAACATTAAAGAATGAACACACACAAATCAATCAACAAAGGCACTTGATAAAATCTAATACCCTTTCCTGATAAAAACTCTAAACAAAACAGGAAAAGAGGAGAATTTCTCAACACAATTAAGGGCATGTATGAAAAACTAACAGTTTTACACACAGCAGAGAAAGGTTGAAAGCCTTCCCCATGAGAATGGGAATGAAACAAAGATGCCTGTTACCACAATTCAGCATTGTACTGGAAATTGTTATCTTATTGAGCATTGTACTGGAAATTGTAGCCAGAATAATAAGACAAGCAAGAGAAATAAAAGGTATCCAAACTGGAAAGAAGGAAGTAAAACTATCTTTGCAGATGACACAATTCTATACACGTTAAGTGCTGTCGAGTCAGTTCTGACTCATTGCAACTCTATATAGGGTTTCTGAGGAGTGGCTGATGAGTTTGAACTTTCCTGGTTCAACCCAACCTTGTGGTCCAGCGCTTATTCTACAGTCCCACACCAGGACTAGAAGACTGTAAAGACACATGTAAGGACCCATGAGAAATTTCTGAAACTAATAGACAAAAATCGTGACGTTGCAGGGTACAAGATCAACACACAAAATTCAGTTGAGTTCCTTTACACTAACAAAGATTATTCCATGACTTGGGTCAGGTGCTCCTTAGTCTTCAAACTAACAGCTTTACTCTTAACCACTTTAAAGAGGTCTTGTGCAGCAGATTTGCCTAATGCAGTATGTTTGATTTGTTGATTGCTGCTTCTAGGAATGTTAATGCTTGATCTGAGCAAAATGAAGTCTTTGACAACTTCAATCTTTCTCCATTTATCTTGATGTTATTTATTAGTTCAGTGGTGAGGATTTCTGTTTTCTTTACATTGAGGTGCAACCCATACCAAAAGCTGTGGTTTTTGATCTTCTGTATTTTAAGTCCTCTTCACTTTCAGCAAGCAAGGTTGTATCATCTGCATATTGTAGGCTTAATGAGTCTTTCTCCAATCCTGATGCCATGCTCTTCTTCATATAATACAGCTTCTCAGATTATGTGTTAAGCATACAGATTGAATAAGTGTGGTGGCACACACCTTTTCCAATTCTAAAACATTCTGTGTCCCCTTGTTCTGTTCTAACAACTGTCACTTGAGCACAATGAAGTCTTCCAGAATACGTGTCCTCTGCAATGTTGTCCGTAGCTTGTCATGATCCATACAATTGAAAGCCTTTGCATAGTCAGTAAGACACAGGTAAACATCTTTCTGGTATTCTCTGCTTTCAGCCAAAATCCATCTGACAAGAGCAATGATATTGCTACTTCCACATCTTGGTCTGAATCTGGCTTGAACCTCTGGCAGTTCCCTGTCAATGTACTGTTGCAGGCATTTTTGAAATATCCTTAGCAAAATTTTACTTGAGTTCTATATTAATGATGTTGTCCAATGATTTCCACATTCCATTTGGTCACTTCTCTTTGGAATGGGCACAGATACGGATTTCTTCCAATCAGTTGTCCAGGTAGCTGTCTTCCAAATTTCTTGGCATAGGTGAGTGAGTACCTATAGTATCCCATAAATTTGTATCATAATTCTTGGAGCCTTGTTCTTTGCTAGTGTCTTCAGTGCACCTTGGACTTCTTCTTTCAGTATCATTGCCCCTTGATCATATGCTTCCTCTTGAAATGGTTGAACATTGACCATTTCTTTTTGGTACAGTGACTCTGTGTATTCCTTCTATCTTCTTTTGATGCTTTCTGCATCATTCAGTATTTTGCCCATGGTGGCTGGTGGTTAAGTGTTGTGGAGTTGGAACTGACTCATAGTGACCCTGTACAGGGTTTCTGAGGCTGTAAATCTTTACAGGACCAGAAAGCCTCATCTTTCTCCCACGGAACAGCTGGTAGTTTCGAACTGCTGACCTTGAGGTTCACAGCCCAACCCGTAACCACTACACTACCAGAGTTCCTTTGCCCATGTTGTTGTTGTTGTTAAGTGCCATTGAGTTGGTTCCGACCCATAGCGACCCAATTTAGGGTTCCCAAGGAGCAACTGGTGAGCTTGAACCACTGACCTTGCAGTTTAAACGGCTTTGCAGTCTTTGCCCATAGAATCCTTCAATATTGGAAGTCGAAGCTTGAATTTTTTCTTCAGTTCTTTCAGCTTGAAAAATGCTGAGCGTATTCTTCCCTTGGGTTTTCTAACTCCAGATCTTTGACATTTCATTATAATATCTGACTTTGTCTTCTTGAACTGATCTTTGAAATTGAAATTATGATAAAGGCCATTCTCGTCTTATTTACTGATAGAACACTGATTCTATCTGGGGTAGCACAGTGCTCAGCAATACATTACACTTCCAATTTACTGATAGAACACTAATTCTTTCTGGGGTGGCACAGTGCTCAGCAACAAATTACACGTCCCAGCCTTCCTTGCAGTAGTGATGGCTTGTAATACAGTTCTAAGCATGAAATGTAAGCTGAGGTCCCCAGGGGTGACACTGAAGTGTAAGCGAAGTCCTGAGGAGTAGTTTAGCTGGCAGTCTCCCTTGCTTCCCTTTACCCAGCCCTCAACATCTTCCTGCATGAAATGCAGACAAATGACTGGAGCATTTGAAACTATAGTGAAGGTCCTAGATCGAAGTAGAGGGTTGCATCCAAAAGATAGGCATTCTAAATAGAAAGCTACAGGAGTCTGGTTCCTTTGGGCATCATGAACCACTTTGGTAATCTGGATTTCTTTGTATGTCAAAGAAAAATAACACCCTAATTTGCTTGAGCAAACCGTTACTAGAACATCTCCTAATTGATAAAAACAAAACAAAGGACAGTTGCCAACAAGTTAATTCCAACTCCTTTTGACCCCACATGTGTCAGAGTAGGACTGTGCCCCACAGGGGTTTCAGTGCTTGATTTCCTTCTTTTCACCATGGAATCTTGTTTAATATTCATGACAATGACTCTGAGGTGAAGTTATCAAACACAGATTCCCTTCTCTTTCTCTACATTCTAAGGCAGCTGAATACATTTTTTTAAAACCATAGAAAATACTCCTTAATATTCATCAAGAATTCCAATTAACTGAGTGTACTTCAATGCTTGATTTTCAAAAGTAAATCTCTAAGAACTTTCTTCAGAGGCACCTCTGGGTGGAGTGGAACCTCCAAACTTGTTGGGGTTAGCAGCCAAGTGTAACTGCTTGTACCACCCAAGTACTTCAGTAATTATATCATATTTAAGGTAGGAGCCCTGATAGCATTGTAAGATAAATACTGCACTCTGAATTGCAAGGCTGGTAGTTCAAACCTACCATTGGCTCTGTGGGAGAAAGAAGAGGCTTTCTGTTCCCATAAAGGGAACAAATAGAAATTTTAGTTTATGAAAATAAAGGTAGAACTTCCTCTCTGGGTTCGGAGCTAGTTTGCAGCGACATGGCTGAACACATGAAGAAGGTGGGAATCTGTTCAGACATCTCCCTCAGGAAAATGGTGAAGAAAATTGAAATCAGCCAGCACATCAAGTACACTTGCTCCTTCTGCAGCCAAACCAAAATGAAGAGATGAGCTGTGGGGATCTGGCCTTGTGGTTTCTGCATAGAACGGGAGCTGGTGGTGCCTGGACCTACCACCAACCACCTCTGCAGTCACTGTAAAGTCCGCCATCAGCAGACTGGAGGAACTGTTTCAAACTCCACTATTTGAAACCTCTTTAACCAATAATAAGGAGCCCTGGTAGTGCAGAGATTAAGCATTGGGCTGCTAACCAAAAGGTCAACAGTTTGAACCCCCCAGCCACTCACTCCATAATGGAAAGATGTGTCAATCTGCTTCGAACCTTGCAAACGCTATGGGGCAGCTCTACTCTGTGTTAACATGGTGACTATGTGTCAAACTTGACAATTTTTTTTAAGCCTATAGTAACTCTGGTAGCGCAGTGGTTACAAGTCAGCCTGCTAACCTCCAGTTCAGAAGTTTGAAACTACCAGCCATTCTGCGGGAGAAAGATGAGGCTTTCTGTTCCCGTAAAGATTTATAGCTTCAGAATCCCTATGCACGGTCACTATGGAGTCCTGATGTGGCACTGTGGATTAATGCACTGGACTGCAAAGTCGATTTGAACCACAAGGTTTGCGGTTCAAGCTCACTAACCGCTCCTTGGAAACCCTATACAGGGTTGCTATGGGTAGGAACCTACTTGACGTCACTTAACACAAGAACAGCATAGTAAGTAAGTGAGTTAATTCATGTAACAACAAAATAAAGGAAACAAATGTCCAGCTAAATTTTCTCTTTCATGTTTGTCTCTTCCATATCCACCAACGATGGGGGCCATCTTAATCATACCTGTCTTCCCTCTTCTCCAGAGACCCACTGAGAACTGGGTGCAGGTAAATACTTAGAAAGAATGCTGAACAGAATGGCATCATGCCCATTTGCTTGCAGTGGGTACGCTCTCATTCTTCCCACGTCCAGCCTGGTGGGTCTGTGCTGTAGCATGTATTGCTTCAGTCCTGAGAGGCTGGCCCAATTCCAGAGCGCTTGTACTCACTGTTTGATGAAGCCAGAGGAATGCCCGCAGCGGATGAGCACATTCCCATCAAGAGTACAAATGTCAGTGAAATCATTCCAGCTTCCTGGAGGGAGTACGACATGGAGAGCCCACCAAGAAGATGCTGGAGACAGTAACAGAGTTTCCAGCATGCAGAGCAATTGCATGTTACTATTCCCAAGGTCATTACTACTGCAGTGTAGTTTTAACTTTGCTTTTGACTTCCAACATTATGAGATTGCATTGGTAAGAACAAATCTAGCATCCTCACTTGCCCAACAGTGGAATGGGCAGCTGTGGGAATCATGAGCTCGCTGCCTAGAGTGCGAGGTCACTAATTGGCAGGAATGTTGTGGAGGTGGGGAGGAGGACTCCCAGTCCCAAGATGCTATGATACTTTTGTGCCCATGGTCCCCAGGACGCTGCCAGAGGTACGCAATCTGATGCGGATTTTGCAATGCAGCTGCTGAGGTTAGTGATGCAAGCTCATTCAGGTGAAAATTGTGGCTGATGAGATGGACCCTAGGCGGTTGAGGCTGTTGCTGGGGCTGGAAGGGTCTTGACTCATGCTTCACAGGCCCTGCCAGCATTTCAGAAGGAAGCAATGTTCTTCTTCCTCCGCTCATCCCCTAAAGGTACATGTCTGGTGTTCAGATTTCCTTTCTCATTCCACACAAGCATCTTGGGAAATCTCAACCACACCCCTGCCTTCAGCCCCCACCTCGGTGATGATTATTCCTAACTCTGTCTCCAGCCTTGACTGCATCTCTAAGCAACAGACCCATCTAACCAACAGCCTGTTGGACACCTCCATCTCATTAGCTTAGGTATCCTAACACCATGTGTCTAAAACTGGGTTACCTTCTTCTGTCTTTCAACCTGTATCATCTCACCAATCAATCCATACACAAACCTTCCAACATCTCCCTTCTGTCTTAACCTCCGAGTCCTGTGGATCCCACCCCTACAGTGGCCCTTTTTATCAGCCTTTTTCATTACAACACTGTTGCCTCTTTAAATGACCCCTCTTTGGGCTATGGTAAAGGGAGCCCTGGGTGGCACAGTGATCTCATGACTCATTGCTTTGCTCCAGAATATCTCTTGTTTAACCGCTACACTTCAGTCTGTTGTCAGAGTGACTATCCTTTCACTCAAGTGGGATACTTTTACTCCCTCCAAAAGCAAGCATAAAACGTAATAAGACTGATAATATCAAGTGTGACAAGGATATAGAGCAACTAGAACTCTTATATATTCCTGGTGGGTGTATATATCGGTAATGCAACTTTGGAAAACTAGCATTGTCTATTCAAGTGTGTTGTTGTTAAGTGCCATGGAGTCAGTTCCAACTCATAGTGACCCTGTATAGGGATTCTGAGCAGTAACCAGTGGGTTTGAACTGCTGACCATGTGGTTTGCCATCCAGTGCTTTTGACATATGCATATCCTATGGCCCAGCAGATATACATCCATACAGGCAGCAAGCTGGACACTGACAAAGGCTCATCAATAACCATGATGCATTCACACAATGGGACATTACACAGGAATGAGCAAGAACATGCTCCATTTATTTTAGCAAAATGGATGACTTTCACAAATATTATGTTGAGTGCAATAAACCACATGCAAGGAAACTGGAAAAACTACTTTACATCAGAAAAATCAGAATTTGGATTTCTCTTGTGTGTGGGAAGTGCCTGCATGGGGGCATGGAAAAGGGCTTCTGGAGTTTTTGTACTGATTTCTTTTCTTTTTTTAAAATCAAGTGCTATTTACATAGATGTGTTCAGTGTGTGAAAAAGTTTACACTTTTCTGTATGTTAAATGCACTTCAATAAAATGTTTACTAGAACACTTCAAAACAGAATCCCTCCCATGGTTTCTCAGATACAGAGGAAAATGTTTCAAGTCCTAGCAGAGCATTCAAAACTGTTCATGACCCAGGCTACCAGGCCACTTCCTGTCCACCTGGGGCCTGTGTACCATCCATATATCTCTGTGCCCTTGACCTTGTTCTTCCCTCATCCTGAAATTCTTTTCTTTATCTGGCTATATGCTGAAATGTTACTTCCTTTGTCAAGGCCCTCTTAGTTTCTCAGACCAACTAAACATCTCCCTGTATTGCATTCCAGTGTTGTTGTTGTTAAGTGTTATCAAATAGGTTCCGACTGATAGCTACCCTGTATAGGGTTTTCCAGGAGCAGCTGGTAGATTTGAGCCACTGACCTTGACCTTGTGGTTAGCAGTCCAGTACTAATCCTACAACACCACACCAGTTTGCTTTCCAATAGCATGTTGCTTCTCCCTCTCTTATGGCTCTTAGCTTTCTCTTCTTGCTTGTGTTCTCTCATCTGGAGGTAAAACTCTCAGAGGTAGTGACAGTGCCCCATTCATCTTTGTAGAGCTTTCTGGGGCCAATGTAATGTCTGGTGTAGAGTGCCTGAGTTTACAAGAGTTTAACAAATGATTGAATGTGTGCTGAGTTAAGCCACTGTTCATACTGCCAGGAAGTCAAGACATCTAGAATGCCTGCAAAAAAGTTTTTTTCCAAGAACCAAGTCCTTTGGAAGTCAACACATCCCACAGTCCTTTATTGGCTGCTGACAACTAGGCAGATGCAAATATGTTGTGCAGCATTGTGGGCGTGTCCAATTAGACTTGGTGAGACTGAGCTGCCCCACTAACATGAATAAGCCGTGCAAATATGTGGTTAATGACCATGTCGCTCCGTGTCAATTCTTAATCCCAGATAATTAGCAGATAGATAATTGGTGGAAGAATGGGAGGTGCTGATAGAGATCTGTCACTTGGGTGAAACTAATGATCCTCTATGGATTAAGACCCACCCTCTCTTAAGTGTTGATGGTTCCTATTTGAAATGCTCCTTTTGAAAGGGCCTAGATCCAAGAAGAGGTGTCAGGAACTCCAGAGCGGGGCGTCGGCATCAGAACTAATTCTCTGGGCTGCTTCCATGAAAGGGGGAATGGGATTGGCCCCTCTGTTACCAACCTAGTACAGACAGCTCAGAGTCCTAAATGACCCCTGACTGGCTGTATAATCATGAATAGGTTCTATCCCTTTTCTTGGTGTTATAGTAGAAGGTGGGAGAAATGAAACAAAAGCCTAATCCATCTTCTCTTGACTACATCATAGGTGTGGCATTCACTGCCATTGAAATGTTTGGGTGACTCAGTTGGCCAGAATGACAGGGTGCTGTGGAGGGACAGACATACTGGGGGCCAAAGAAGAAACCTGAGATGTCAGTTGGCAATACTTTACACACTTGGAGACCAGGCCAGCTATCTGTCCACCAAGAGTGCTGAGTCATCCATTACTGGGAAACAGGTACTCAACCAGTAACTCCATTTCCCCGGGCTCCTATGCACTGAGCTGTGTGTGGTGTTGGGAGTTATTCTCCCCAGTGGAAAGTGAGCATATATGATGTGTTACCTTCCAGACCTTAGCCTGGATGGAGAAGGATAGGAGGAGGTGCTGTTCTCATGCCCTCTTTCCCCTCTGCTCTCTGGATTGATAGGAGGATAGGGGTCCTGGTTGGGCACTGCAGGATTATGCATTGGACTACAAACTCAGTTTGAACCACAAGGTTGGTGGTTCAAACTCACCAGCCACTCCTCAGAAACCCTTCACAGAGTCGCTATGAGTCAAAACTGACTCGACAGCACATAACAACAGGAACCTAGGGTTTGGTGGAGCCATGAGATGGCAAAAGTCCCCGAATTGCCACAGAGATCAAAGTCACTTGGTGACCAGTAACATTCCTGATGTTCAAGAGTGGGAAATAAAATTTCATTGTGTGAAGATATAAAAAAGTCTGAGGGCTGTTACAGAAATCAAAATTTTATTAATCAACTAGATAATCAGGCAGTCAGTTTCTTTCCTTGGAGGTGATACTGAGAACCGGAAGGGGAATGCAGTTCTATTTAACAAATCTCTAACAAGCACCTGTTCTATATGAAAGAATCCCTGGTGCCACTTTGGGAGAAAGATGAATCTGTCTACTTCCATTGAAATACACAATGACAGTGGTTTTGCTTTATATCAGGAGCTGTAGGTACCATGTTGGGTGGATCAGTTAACATATATTGTTGCGAAGTACTGTCAACTCATTTTCAACTATAGCAACCCTGCATAGGGTTTTCGAGGAGCAACTGGTGAGTTTGAACTGCTGGCCTTGTGGTTGGCAGCCAAGTGTTTATCCTACAGTGCCACACCAGGACTCTGAGCTAATATACAGCTATGAGGGGAAAAGGAAAAAGAAAAACAAACAAAAAACACCACAAAACTATGAAGGTGACTTCTGGGTCAAGATGGAGGAACAGGCAGATGCCTGAACAGACCCTCTGCAACAAGGACATAGGCAGGAGACCAAGTGAAACAGATTCTGGGACCCTTAGCTTTAGAGGAAAGAACAGAGACATGGACTGAGTGCTGACTGGGAGAGAAATCTGAGCAGAAGTCACAAGAGAGGAAAGAGACAGGCAGGCTGTCTGCTGACCTGGTGAGCTATGGGCATCTTGAGCTTTTACCAGAAGCTGTTGCTCAACACAGCGGACTGAAGGCCTGCACCTCACAGCCTCTGCTGTGCCTGGGATTAGGCACTGGACATACCATCCACCATCTGGAGGCACATGAATTCCACCTCATCTTATCTTTTATTGCTGGTTTTCATTTTTGTTTTAATTAGCAATTGTGTCCATACGATCCAGCCACATTCACATGTTCTATGACTCTATCCATTGGGCAAGTACCACTACCCAGTCCTATACCTCCTGATCAACCATAATTAGCAGCCCACATCAGACAAACCTGTCCTGAATTACATGACACAAACAACAGAAAACTTCATATAGTGTCCACTTCCACTCTCCGAAGCATCCACCAGGAGACAGGTGATACATGCCTCAGAGCACACCAACAAATAATTATCAATTCAAAATATATACCACACTACAATGTCTCAGAGATAACAAGTTCAAGTTCACACAAAGAAACAAGACAGAATGTCTCAAACAAATGACCAAAATACAGAGTCAGAAAATACAGTCCAGAAATGGTCTTGGAACTTCCTGACAAGGAATTCAAAAGAATGACATTTTGGTGCCTTCAATAAATTGAGAGAATGATAGAGAAAGCTGCAGATTGAATCAAGGAAAACACAGAAAAACTTCAGAAGAAATTAGGGTAACATTACAAGAACAAACTGACAAAATAAATGAAAAATTAGAAACCATACAAATAGAAAATTAATTAATACTAGCATTTCAGAAATAAATAATACATTTGAAGGAACTAAACGAAGTCTAAAGCAGAGAAACTCCAAAATAAAATCACCAAGATGTATTATAATCAAACCTTGCAAAACAGAAGACAAGGAAAAAATCCTGACAGAAGCTCACAAAAACAAAAAGTTACCTACAAAAGAGAACTAATAAGACTAAGCTCTGATTTCTTAGTAGAAACCACGCAGTCAAGAAGACAAGAATAAAAAAGAAACATAAAAAGACACCGACAATGGGATAACATACTTGCAACTCTGAAAGACAAAAATTGCCAACCAAGACTCATATATCCAACAAAACTGTCTCTCAACTATGCTGACAAAATTAAGACATTTCCAGATAAACAAATTATAAGAGTTTGTAAAAATCAGACCAACCTTAAAAAACAATACTAAAGGGAGTTCTTTGGACAGAGAAACAACAATAGCAGACAACAACCTGAGATTAACATACATACATGTTTATGAGAGGAGAAAACTTTTACTCTGACCAATGAGGACCACATGCATTGAAGACTGCTCTTTTGGTGTTATGGCTCTGCTATTTTGAAAGATGTTTTGAAGAAAATCTGAATTCAGAGGGAAGCATGTTAATCTTGCATGTTTTTCCTGAAATACATAAAATACAGTACTTGGTATTTAGAAAAGAATGCCATGAATTAAAAGTGCTGTTTATTTTTCACTGATTGCTGATGATTTTCCAGAGAAAGATGAAGCTCTCTGCTCCCTCGAAGATTTAAAAGCCTCAGAAACCCTAAACAGGAATGCTATGAGTCGGAACTGACTTGATGGAATGTAACAACAACAACAATAGTAATGCCACACAAAACTCAACCAAGATACAGAAGTATCCAGAGTAAGACAAATCTACCAGACTGAAAGCAGGGAACCAGAGATATCAAATTGCAACAATGACAACAAAACCCTGACAAAGTATAGAGAGGGAATAGTGTAGTTACAGAACTTCCAAATGACAAGGAGATCACAATTTCAAGAAAATAAATCAATAAAATCTAACTGTAACCCCAGAGTTTTACTCTTAGTACTAACCCAGATCTTCTTGTTGTTAGATGCTGTTGAATCGGTTCCAACGCATAGTGACACTATGCACAACAGAATGAAACACTGCCTGCTTTGCTTGAGTCCATAGCTGATGCCACTGTGCCAATCCATCTCATTGGGGTCTTCCTCTTTTTCATTGATCCTCCTCTCTACCAAGCATAACATCCTTTTCCAAAGACTAGTCCCTCCTGATAATATGCTCCAAGTATGAGAGATGAAATCTGTCCATCATGGCTTCTCAGGAGTGTTTTGTCTGTACTTCTGTCAACACAGATTTGTTTGTTCTTTTGGCAGTCCATGGTACCTTCAATATTCTTCAACACCATAACTCT
>NW_006408571.1:16822838-16824280 GCF_000296735.1 Chrysochloris asiatica | reverse complement strand
GCATTCTTGTGCATCTCCACTCACTTCATATCAGCTGGATGCTTAACTCTATGCTCAAGTCCTCTGTGGCCATGTCACTGTCTGTGGGCCCAGGAGTCCCCGGGTCTTGCCATACTCCTGGCCAACAAGGTCTCAACCTGGCTTCACGGGAGTCTATTGAATGTGGTATGACTTAGCTCACAACTTCACTGCTGTTTTTCCCCTACTTTCCCTTATTGGTGACCAACGTGGTCACCAGCCAGACCACATGCCTTCTTGTGCATTCCCCTTGTGTCTCAGTCTTGGAAGGGGGTTTGCTCTGAGGGTACCCAGCCACTTGCCTTGATGGCTCCCGGGTGAACAGCTTGCTTGTTCTTGTAGTAGTCAGTCAGACTGCCGTTACTGTTTTTGATTATTTCTGCCTGTCTTTCTTTCAGGAAGTATCTTCTGTTCTTCTAGCCACTCCAGGCTGGTCTACTTGTCCTTTCAAGTGCAGATTTCCCACTTCAGAAGATTCTGGATGGGGTTCAAGATTCCACCTATGGTTTTATGCAATGCAAAGGCTCCACAGGAAGCCTCTTTTACTGGGCAACTTCTCGCCCCCTTTAAGGTATTCCAATCAGTTATAGGCTGACTACAGACTTACAAGTCTTCTATTGTGATGTTTCTGGCTATTCCTTTCTCTCCCCATCAAGTGTCTATTTTACAATAGTAGGCAAGGGAAATCAAAATGCAAAAGACGGCCAAGCATCTTTGGTTACATGCTCTTGAAAGCAGTATTGGAAAAATGGTGCTTTTTAGGGGTTAGCATGAATAACGCTTTAATGATGAGGGAGTCTTTAAAACAGGCTGGATTTCTGTGATGAAAGAGTAATAATAAATAATAGCTAGTTCTTGTGGTGCTGTGGCTCAGATGTTGGGTTGCTAACTGCAAGGCCAACAGTTCAAACCCACCAGTCGTTCCTTGAGAGAAAGATGAGGCTGTCTGCTTCTGCAAAGATAAACAGTTTCAGAAACTATATGCAGGGTCGCTATGAGTTAGAATCAACTGAATGGCACTTTGGGCGAGGTTGGAGTTCTAGTGTGGAGCTGTAGGATAATATCTAGACTGCTAACTGCAGAGTCAGCAGTTCAAGCTCACCAGCCACTCTTAGGAAAGCCTATACAGGGTCACTATGAGTCAGAACTGACTCCACACCACTCAACAACAACAGTGGAACTAAGAGGTTACATAGGTCATTTCATTTAATCCTCTAGTAAACTTAGGAGAAAATATACTTGTACTATTTCCACTTTATAGACAAGCAAACTGATGCTCAAGGACATTGAGTTACTTGTATAAGATCACACACTTGGGAAGGGCTAAGATTAAGATATAAATCCTGAGTCAGTCAGACTGCAGAATCAACCCTCTTAACCACTGTCACCAAGATTTCTAGCCTAAGAGAATGGATAAAACATAC
>NW_006408571.1:16790877-16792325 GCF_000296735.1 Chrysochloris asiatica | reverse complement strand
CCTCTTCACTTTCAGCAAGTAAGGTTGTATCATCTGCATATCGAAGGTTGTTAATGAGTCTTTGTTAGGTGCCATCAAGTTGGTACCGACTCATAGCAATCCTATCTATGCACAACGGTATGAAACACTGCCCAGTCTGCAACAACCTCACAATCCGTGCTATGTTTGAGCCCATTGCTGCTGCCACTGTGCCAATCTACTTCATTGGGCATCTTTGTCTCTTTCCCTGAGCATTCTGACTGTACTTCCAACACGGATATTGGTTTGTTCTTTTGGCAGTTCATGGTACTTTTAATATTCTCCTCCAATGCCATAATTCAAATGCATCAATTCTTCTACAGTCTTCCTTATTAATTGTTCAACTTTCACATGCATGTGGGGTTATTGAAAATATCATGGCTTGGGTCAGGCACACCTTAGTCCTCAAACAGACATCTTTGTTCTTGAACCTTTAAAGAGATCTTGTGTAGCAGATTTGCCTAATTCACTACGTCATTTGATTTCTTAACTGCCGCTTCCATGAGGGTTGATGGCTGATATGAGCAAAATGATATAAAGTCTTTGACAACTTCAATCTTTTCTCCATTTATATAGATATTGTTCATTGGTCCAGTGGTGAGAATTTTTGTCTTATTTACACTGAGATGCAACCCATACTGAAGGCTGTAGTCTTTGATCTTCATCAGTAAGTATTTTAAGTGCTCTTCATTTTTAGCAAGCAAGGTTGTATCATCTACATATCTCAGGTTGTTAATGACTCTTCCTTCAATCCTGATGCCATGCTATTCTTCATACAATTCAGTTTCATTTAATTCAGTTTCTTGGATTATTTGCTCAGCGTACCAACTGAATAATTATGGTGAAAGAATACAACCCTTCTTCTGTTTAAACAAATGCCTCTTGGTCCATGTACAGGTTCCTCATGAGCACACTTAAGTCTTCCGGAATACTAATTCTTCAAAATGTTGTTCATAGCTTGTCATGAGTCACACAATTGAAAGCCTTTGTGTAGTCAAGAAACATCTTTCTGGTATTCTTTGCTTTCAGCCAAGATCCATCTGACATCAGCAATGATACCCCTTGTTCTGCATCCTCTTCTGAATCTGACTTGAATGTCAGGAGGTTCTCTGTCAGTGTATGGTTGCAGCTGTTTTTGTATTATCCTTAGCAAAATTTTACTTGCATGAGATATTAATGATGTTGTCCAATGATTTCTGCATTCCAGTGGGTCATCTCTCTTTAGAATGGGCACAAATATAGATCTCTTCTAGTCAGCTGGTCAGGTAATTGTCCTCCAAATTTCTGGCATAGATGTGAGTGCCTCCAGTGCTGCATCAGTTTTTGTTTTTTCTTAAGCCTTTATTGTGAATTGAGTGACAGTTTACATAGCAGAACATTGGTTTTGCACTCAACCAATCATATTTTATTTCATTGCAATGATTATAATC
>NW_006408571.1:16768779-16789202 GCF_000296735.1 Chrysochloris asiatica | reverse complement strand
ATCCTTGTATCACAGAGGATTGATATCCTTGTATCACAGAGGATTGATATCCTTGTATCACAGAGGATTGATATCCTTGTGTCACAGAGGAACAACAATCTTGTTGTTCCAAAGTTGAGCATGCATCACTATTTACCTCTGTCCCATTTAGCCCATGCAAATCTGTCTCAGTGTTCCCCTATCTACATTGTTCTTCCACCCCCTCCCCCTTCTTGTAGTAACAAGACTTTTTGACTTACCCTAGTATACAGCAAAACATACACCCATTCAACAGTTTCTATATGTACTTTTCAGTGACATTGATTACATTCTTTATGTTGGGCAACCATTCTCACCTCCTTTTTTGAGTTTTTCTTCCTGCATTAACATAAACTCACTGCTCTTAAGGTTCCTACCTAATCTTTTGAGTAGTTGTTGTCAATTTGATCCCATAGAGATCATTCTTAAGAGCACATAATGCTCAAGGCAGACCTTTTTTTTTTCTTCTTAGTTAAGCTACACTATTCTTTAATTTTTAGGCGACTTCAATGAATATTTTTTATTTAAAATTTATAAATTATCTCAGGATACAGTTAACACTAATCTTAATATTAGGCTTAAAGAACAAAAGAAGTAGATTGCTTTATAGGTACTGTACATAATAGTTATTATTTAAAAGACTGCACAGTGGATTTGGATATTGTAAAACTAAGTCTTCATTGTTGTTAAGTGCCGTCAAGTCCATTCCAACTCATAGTGACCCTGCATAAGGTTTCCAAAGAGCAGCTGGTGAGCTTGAACTGTTTACCGTGAGGTTCTAACCCACTTTGCAGTCCAGCACATTAACCCACACCAGGACTCCTCAGTCTTCATGGGAGTTGTGAAATACTCAGAGTCACCTGGATGAGCACCAGTGACCTGTGCACAGGCCCAGGCCCAGGCCTTTTGGGGGTCAGCTTCCATGATCATTTTTCTTGTCACCTCAGGAGGATTCCTCAGTTTGCCCTGATGAAGATCCCCTCGACCAGTTTAGCTTTAGGGTCCCCTCAACTAGTCTTTGCTGACCTGGCAGGACCAAAGCCATCCCTTGTGGTTGAGCTGGGGAAGCCTGGCATAAGATTATGTTGTAAGTGATAGTGTTCTCTATGCATGAGCTATCTCTTGCTGTATAACAAGCTGCCCCAAAGCTTAGTGGCTTAAAACAATACTGATTATCTCAGGAATAAGGTCAGAAATCAGAGTGCAGTCTCCTAGAGGCTCTCAAAAGAAGGTCGATGGTTTAAACCCACCAGCTGCTTCTTGGGAAAAGATGAGGCCGTTTGCTCCCATAAAGATTGACAATCTTGTAACCCCTCAGGAGCTGTTCTACTCTGCACCCTAGGCTTGCTATAAGTTGGAATCTACTTGATGGCAGTGGGTTTAGAGGCTCCAGTCATCTCAAGGGGCAACAGGGAAGGATCTGCTTCCTAGCTCACTCACGTGATGGTTGGTAGGAGTCAGTCCTGTGCAGGCTGTTGGACTAAATACAGCCTTAGTTCCTTATAAGTCCCTCAGTTCATTGTCACATGGACGTCTCCACACAGCATCTTACAATATGGTAGCTTGCTTAATTAGAGCAAGTGAGCGAGAGGGCAAGAAAGAGAGGGCTAGTAGGATAGACCTGTGTTTGGTGAGGTTGGTAAGAGTGTCAACGCAACACTGTGTTGTGCTGGTGGCTAGCAGCACAAGCTGGAAGCTGATACCAATTCTGGGCTCTAGGCAGAAGCATAAGCTGCCTGACTTGCCTTATGATTATGGTGCCCTGGAGCCTCATATTAACACCCACATCATGCAGCTGCACCACAGCAAACACCAAGCCACTTAGTGAGTAGCTTCAATGCCACAGAGGGAAAGTCTGAAGAGGCATTGGCAAAGGGCGATGCTACAACTCAAGTTGCTCTCCAGCCTACTCTGAAGTTCAGTGGTGGAGGTCACATCAATCATATCATTTTCTGGGTAAACTTGAGTGCTAATGGTGGTGGAGAGCCCAAAGGGGAACTACTGTTTGGGGAAGGAACCCTACTAGCATAGTGGATTATGAAGACATTCAGTAGTTCAAATCTACCAGTTGCTCCACAGAAGAAAGATAAGGCTTTCTGCTCCTGTAAAGATTTATAGCCTCAGAATTCCTTTACAGGAATTCCTGCTTGTATAAAGATTTACAGACCCTATACAGGGTCTCTATGAGTCAAAATTGACTCCACACCACTTAACAAGAACGTAACAGTAGGATAGAAGACATAGTCTTTATAAGTTAAACATGGAAGGAACATCCATTTTTGCCATTTTTGCCATCTGTTCCTTAGAAGTAAGTCATTAGGACCAGCCTAGGGGACCACACAAGGTGTGAGTATCAAGAGGCGGAGATTTTTGGGAGTCCTGTGAGAAGCTGCCTGCCACACCTCTGGATTATGTGGAACAGCAGAATGGAAGAGGTGGGTGGGTGGGTGGGGGGAGGTATGAGGACTAGGGCCCCAAGGCACATCAGATACAAGGCAAGCATTAGTGTTCCATCTGGCAGTTGTACACAGTAGATCATGGACAAAAGACTGGGGCTTGGGGACAACTTACAGAACCAGGTTATCCTTGGGCATCCTGGATCTGAACAGCCTAGAAGATGGGTCTCAGATCTGGGTGGGAGGTACTCCTAAGCTTCCTAAACCCAGGCTGAGGATCCAAGGAGGGGCTCAAGCTTCTTGCTACCAAATCATCTTCCTAGGTCTGCAGTACTCTGTGAGTCTACTGCAGGCAAGGTGTGGCATGGTGACAAAGTGGGAATGGGACAGCTAAAGCACTGTGGGTATTTATTCATCTGCAACCATTCATATGGTGTAACAGCCAGAGCACTGGTCAGAGCCTCATCCAGGCTGGTCTCATCTCTACTTTCTGAGTGACTCATCTTTGAGTTTCAATTCCCCAGATACCAAAGTGACCGTAGTAAAACCTCCCATCTCACTCCTGTTGGGAATATTTCATGGGATAATGAAATGGAAGGGCCTTGAAAATTATATACTAGTGGTTACAAGTCAGGCTGCTTACCTCAAAGTCAGCAGTTTGAAACCACCAGCTGTTCTGCCGGAGAAAGATGAGGTTTTCTGCTCCCATAAAGATTTACAACCTTATACGGGGTCACTATGAGTTGGAACCAACTCCACAGCACATAATCACCGCTAGCATGACACTACAGTTCATGAAAGCGTTCAAATCTATTATGCCATTTCATCCTCATGATATTCAAGGGAAGGAGACTAGACTCACCAAATATTATGTAAAAGGACTTTGGAGACCATCTGTTCCCCCCAGCCACACACATCTACCCATTACACAGATGAAATTACTGAAGGGAAGGGATGCATCCAAAGTCACACACAAAGTAGGTGACTGCATTGGGCAGAAACCTTGGGTCTTTCAACTTGTAGCCAGTGTTTGTTTCTCTGAGAGCCAGGGAGCCTTTCACAAAGCACAAGATATTGTTACTGGGAAACTGTGAATCCACCATTTCCTAATGAATAGTAAGTACCTCACAAGGGAGTTTTAGGAAGTGAGTACAATAAGCAAAACACTAGCACAGTACCAGCCACATAGTTCACTGAATGTTCACTATTGTGATTGGTATTAGAGAAGGACCTGGTATTGGGTCCACTTTATAGCTGGGTAGGCTGAGGTAGAGATTTGTCTGAGTAACAAAGGCAAGACTTGAACCAGCATTCTTCTCAAGAAGGCAGACCACCTCCCTGAACACTGCAAAGTACCAGACAAAGGTAAAACTTAACTAATTAATAGTATCATTCTGGACACAAGGCTCAGGCATGTGTGTGCAGTCGGACAATCAGGTTTTCTGAGGAGTCCAGGAGGAAATCTTCAAAACGAGGTTGGGAAGTCCCTCGCTGAGAAGCGGGGTTCCATGCAGTTGTGTTTCAACCATGCAGTTGTGTTTCAAGGAAGTGCTTATATGAATTATAGCGTGGGATTTGGGTGGAAAGCAGCTTCAGTTCTGGGGTTTTGCACTCTGTTGGCCCCACTGCAGGCCCAGACGGGTCCCTGTTGGAAGGACGTCAAACCCCTTCCCTGAAGGAGGAAGGGCTCTCCTGTCTGTGGTCACGGCTTTGTACTCGCCAGATTCCAGACTGTCAGTCTCACTGCCGAGAGAGCTCCGGGGATGCTTAGCCTGCAGATTGTTTTGTTAGTTTCTCTGACTATTAATTGGGAAATTACCCAGCTACCCACAGCCTCTCCCAGGTGTTCTGTAAACTGTGGGCTTGCTGCTGGAACCTTCGCCTTTGTGAAACCAACGCTGGCTGAAGGAAAGAAGGACCACGGGTGGGGTGACAAGAGGCACAAACCAGGATGGCAGGACTTATTTTGAACAATATCCTTGAGCTTTGATGTTGATCATCCCACCATGTAGGGGCTGAGGAAACCAGATCCTCATACTTGACAGACATTTGCTTGAAGCCTCACACACCTTGTAGAGATAAGTCAGGGATGTGTGGGGGTTCCTCCCTCTTCAGAATCCCAAAGAGAGGTCCTTGGGAGCTCCAATCAAAACTAGCAAGTCTCCTGATTCTCATATCCAGGGAGGTCAAATACCCAGACTTAGATTCATTTTACTGGGGACTTGGCTAGATCTGGCTTGCAGGCCAGTCCCATCTATGCAAAGGTCACATGATGAGCTACTCATCCCCTCTTCTCAGACCCTTGTCTGAAAACTGCAGCTGCCTCAAGGGCAGTTGTGAAGATCCAAAGTGATAATGCCTGTGAAAATACTTAGTATACCCTGATACTGTCATTCTTTGAACTTGCTGGAATTATTATTAATCGACTGGAGCCCTGGATTGGGATCTAAGATGTTAACTCACTGTGTAGCTATGTCAATTACCTTACCTGGTCCTTGGTTTCTCCTCTGTAAAGCAAGAGGTTAAACTGTATAACCTCTAAGCGCCACATTTATTTATAAGAATGGCAAGGGAAGTCTCAAAGGGAATAAACAAAGAATCAGTTGTCACCTTCTGTATAAGTTAGGATGTATTTGGCTGCAAGTAACAGAAAGCCCAACCAAAGGAAGCTTAAACTTGAAGGACACTTACTATCTTTATAGATATGGTATAATGGTCCCAGGGTTAGCTCTATCAGTGGCTCAGAGATGTCATTGAGTATCCAGGTTCTCCCTATCTTTCTGCTCTGCCATCCTAGCAGGTTGACTAGTTCTCTTAGGTTGGTCCCTTCCAGGTACAACATGGCTGCCATACTCCCAGGCGTTGTGCACAAACAATATCCAGAAGTAAAAGGCTTTTTCTCTCCCCCTGTCTCTTTTTTAAAACCAACTTTCTTGATGCTGAGACCACACCAGATCCTAGTGACCTTACAGCACAGAATAGAATGGCCTCATAGGAGCCCTGGTGGTAGAGGGGCTGCTAACTGAAAGATGAGCAGTTTGAACCTACCCAGGAACTCCATGGGGGGAAGATGTGGTCAACTGCTTCGGTAGATTACAGAATTGGAAAGCCTATGGGGCAGTTCTACTCTGCCCTACAAGATTGCTATGAATTTGAATGGGCTCAATGGCAACTGAATCCACCCCCACCCCCAACCCTTTTTAAGAGTCAAGAATTGTTTCCTATCCGGCCCTGCAGACTTTCTTGGATGTCTCATTGGTTGGGAATGTATCTTTTGTTGGTTTCTAAATCAATCAATGGCAAGAGTGATGTTGACCTTAGACAAGTCAAGATTGATCCTTTGGGAGTTTCTCTAAGACATGCATCCAACTGAGAGCTGGACAAAGCTGTGAGAAAAGAAAAAGGCCGGTGAGTAGACAACTGCAGCGTCCTACACCTTATTCTTGAATATGCTAGACGAGGGGCACGTTGTGTTATTTTTATCCAGACTTGTCCTCAACATGCTCCATCTGGTGGCTTTCAGCTTTCCCACCATAACTCCGCACACAGTCCTATGGTAGAGCACAGTGCAGAGGCAGTGTGGGCAGGCTCCACTTTATACATGGTTGAATAGTTGTGTAAAGCTTTGCTGAAAAGTTACAGTATTACATGGGAGGGGAACATCTTTTTTATTTTTGAAAATATGCACCAATTCAACCATTTGGAGAAGAACTTTTTTGAAAATATTTTATATATTTGGAGTCCTGGTGTGGCACTGTAGAATAAGCACTAGGCCACAAGGGTTGATTCGAACTGCAAGGTCAGTGGTTCAAATCCCCCAATTGCTCCTTGGAAACCCTATCCACAGTCGCTGACTCTAACCAACTTGACAGCACTTGCGAATAACAACACACACACACATATATATGGAGTCCTGATGTAGCTCTGTGAGTTAATGCTCTGGACTGCAAAGTCAGTTTGAATTGCAAGGTCGACGGTTCAAGCTTACCAACCACTCCTTGGAAACCCTATGGTCACTATGGGTTGGAACTGACTCAAGAACACTTAACAACAAATATATATAAAAATATAACTTCAAAAATTCCATTATCTTTTAATTCCATTTTCTATGAGATTTTTGAAGTCTTCTTGTATAGTTATGGATTGAATTGTGTTCCCCCAAAATATGTGATGTACATCCTAACTGTAAGAAAATTAATGTTAATTTCTTAAAGCCATCTACTTGTGGTATTTTTGTTCTATCTAGCAACACCAGATCATTAAGACAAAATTTGATAGCAGAGTGTGGGGTGCTACTCTAATAGATACCTAAAATACAGAAGCAGTTCTGGAATTAGATAATGAGTAGAGGCTGGAAGAGTGTTTAGGTGCCTAATAGCATCTCTGTAGCACAACCAGTTTGTGTGTTCAGCTGTTAACCAAAAGATTGATGTTATGAGCCCACCCAGAGACGTTCATGTCTCCAGATGACCTGTTTTGGGAGTCCTGGTGTAGCACTGTAGCATAAGCACTGGACTGCTAACCATAATGGTAAACCCACTAGCTACTCTTCAGGACCCTGTACATGATTGGTATGAGTCAGAAATGACTCAACAGCACTTAACAACAACAGCAACAACAGTAAAAGCATAGGCCTTGAAGAGACTGTTGGTAGAATTACAGACATCAACATCAATGTTGGTGAAGGCTAAGAAGAAAATGAGGAGAACCGTAGAGAAAGTCTCCATTGTCTTAGAGAATACTTATCATGCCAGCAACAGAATGGACATTTAATATGCTTCTGATGAGGTTTTAAAAGAAAATGATGAGCATATGATTGGACAATGGAGGAAGGGTGATGCTTTTTATGCAGTGGCAAAGAATTTGTCGGAATTATGCTCAAATGTTTGGTGGAAGGTAGAGCTTGTAAATGATAAATTTGGATATCTGGATTATGAGATGTATAAGCAAGATCTTAAAGGGGGAAGAGGCTGTGTGTTTTCTCCTTGGCACTTATAGTATAATGTGAGGGGAAAGAGATGGACTTAAAAATGAACTGTGCAAAATGAAAACAGAACTTAAAAGATTTGGAAAATTTTGTTGTACAAACTAAGGACACATGCCCTAGAATGTTCACCGGGGATGTGGCTACTCAATCTTTTGTTAACGAGATTAAGCCTTTGGACTGGTGGGTCTAGCCAGCTATCACACCTGATAACTGAAGGGTACAGACAAAGAACAAAAGGAACGAATACCATCTACGTTTTGGAATTCTATAGGAAGGAAACAAGACAAAGGAGCTATACTTGTTTCTCCCAAGAAAAGGTCTATCCCCAGAGCAGCTCAAAAATAAGCAGAACTGTCGGAAGGAGTATGGGAAACAGGGTCCTCTAGGATTCAAAGGGTGGGGCCATGGTGTACTGGATCTTACAGGGTGGGGGACCCAGGTTTTGAAGAGTCAGATCTTGACCAACTCAGTTTCAGAGTATGGAGCTGTTGTTACAGTGTGCACCACTGTCCAAAGCTGTGGTGGTGGTGGTGTGCCGTGGAGTCTGTTCCGACTGATAGCGATCCTGCATAGGGTTTCCGAGGCTGTAAATCTTTATGGGAGCAGAAAGCCTCATCTTTCTCCTGCGGAACTGCCGGTAGTTTCGAACTACTGTCCTTGAGGTTAACAGCCTGACTCGTAACCACTATGCTACTAGAGCTCCTTGTCCAAAGCTGTAGGAATAGGGTTATCAGGCCCAAGGGTTAGAAGAAATGGTATCTGCTGGGGCTGAGGGAGTGGAATCAACACTAAGACTAGGAGCATAGGGGACTTCCTTGGAGTAGAATTGCCATCAAAATGGACCTGGAAGGTGGAGCTGAAGCCCAAGATTGAGGGGCCTCTACCCAGAATTCTGAGAGCATGACCAGCGCCAAGAGTCTAGAAGATGGGGCCATTGCCCAGAGGGTCTTAGAGAACAGAGGATTATTTTCAAGTCCTGAGAGCCAATGTAATTTGTTCTGCTGTGTTTTTAAATTTGTTTGGTGTTATCCCTTCTTTCCCTCCAATTTCTCCTGTCTGTAAAGGAAATGTCTACTTTGTGACTGTTCTACCACTGTACTTTGGAAATAGATAACTTGTAATCTAGATTTCACGGGTTCACAGATGAAGATGAATTTTGCTCCAGGGTGGAATACACCCTAAAGTCTCACCCATATTTGATTTAGATGATTCAGAAGAGATTTTGGACTTGGAGTTGATTTAAGACTTCTGGGGTGATGGAATGGGTGGGTGTTTTGCAAGTGGCAAGGATGTGCATTTGGGGAGCCAAATAATGGAGTAATATGGATAAAATTGTGTCCTCTCAAAAAAAATATGTGTTGCAGATGCTGACCTCTCTGCCTGTGGTTATAATCCCATTTGGAAATGAGGTTTTTGTTGCGAGGCAGGATTAATGTAGTGTATCTTGAGTCAATCTCTTGTGAGATATGCTGTTGTTATTAAGTGCTGTCAGAGCGACCCTGTATATGGTTTCCAAAGAGCACCTGGTGGGTTTGAGCCACTGACCCTGCAGTTAGCAGCCCAATGAGAGAGAGAGAGACAGATGCCAAGACACATGGGTATTTCTAAAGAACCAGGAAGCAGAAGCTAAAGAGACAAGGAACTTCCTCCAGACCCAACAGACAGCTGCACCCTGAATTCAGACTTCTAGCTTCCTAAACTGTGAAGAAATAAATTCCTGTTTGTGAAAGCCACTCACTTGTGGTATTTCTGTTATAGCAGCACTAGATAGTTTTTTATACTGTAAGATACTCTTGAAAGGACTGCTCATAAACAAGCCCTATTCTAACTGCATTCCCAAGTCCTGACACTTCGATTGGTCAACCTCTGGATGTAGAGAACTGATGGTTGTTGAGGGGAGCAGTGGAGGAAACAGGGAGGAGACTGGTGTTGTGATCCAGGAAAGAGATGATAGGGGCTCTTACAAAGCTGATAGCCTTGGAGGCATGGGGTGGGGTTGAGTAGCTCCGGGGATGGAATGAATGGTCAGAGCAAATGCATGGGGACAAAAACATGTGGGGTATCTGGGGATCAGCAAGGTTTGGTTGGCATCTAGGAGGTGCAGGAATGGCACTTATGGGAGTTGAGGCTGGGAAGAGGTTGGCATCAGGGCCATGAGGGTTCTGAGGGCCAAGTGAAGAACTTGGGTTTTTTCTTTCAGACAGTCAAAGTGTCCCCACAAGACTGGAGCCTGGCCTCAGAAAGGGGAGGGCTGAGAGGCAGAATAGAGGGAGGAAACAGCGACAGCTATGCTGAGGTCCTGGCAGTGGGAGCAGAGGTAGGAGGTAAGCTCTCCTAGGCTGTGGTTCTCACTCTTTATTTCTATGTTGCTGAAAGCCTCCACATCTGAAAAGCCATGATGGGGCTCTGCTCTGACCACACCCTGGAGAAGCTGCTCCAGGTTCTCAGTTAGAGACAGAGGCAGGGCTGAGATCCTCCCCCATTCTGCCTTTTCAATCCTGTCCTCTCCCTGGGAGAGGCTGACAGCTGATCCCCAGCCTTCCTGACAACAGTGTTCCTGATGAGCTACCTCTACTAGGCTGAGCTGGAAATCTGAGCCTGGGCTCTCCAAACAGGAGGTGTGGGGCCAAAGGGGAACAGGGAGCTCCAGAGAGAGCAGATGGTTGCGCTCTCCTGAGCCAAAAAGCAACGACCACTCTGGGAACTATGTGAAGACCTGGGAGAGGAAGGAGATGCAGGAGAGAGGGCAGGGGAGACCAGGCACCTAACTTATTAAGTCCTCCGTCCCCTGCCCATTTTTTTCTGTTGTTTACTACTCAGTTTTGATTGAGAAACACTGATCCCACTGCTTTCCTTCTAGGTGGTTCTAAGCTATTTATTTACCTAGTCAGAGTTCAATTTGGAAACCCTAACAGGGTAGTCTCCCTGTCTGATTACTTCAACTTCCATATTGCCTTTTATTAAAATGATAGTCAGATGCAGTCTCCCCTCTGGGTTCGGATCCAGGCTTGCACATTTAGGTCTATAAGATCTTGGGCAACTCATGCATCCCTTCTTTGATCCATGATACTCCTATTTGTTTCTAGTACTGAGAATGGGTGTGAGCCCTGGGATGTGATTCCGTGTGTTGATGTGTGATCCTGGGAAGAGTGTCCTCCATGCTCTGGGCTCCTGCCTCCTGATCTAGTTCCTTTTCTGAATTTATTCTCATCAGGGACATACCTGTCCAGTTAATTACCATGCCAACTCCTACCCATTAGTCAGCACTTCCCAGGAAGAGGATGGGCACAAAACCCCAAGTTCTCCCGAAAGGTGTGGGTGTTTGAGGTGAGGGAGGATTCATTAGAACACCAAGGGTCTGTCTAAGGGGGGCACTTAACATGCACTAATGGAGGGTCCTCGAGGCCCAGACTCACTAAGACACAGGGGACCTTCCTATGTCTTGAGAAGAATGCCTCCTTTTTCTCCTAAACACCCAACTATCACACTCAAGGGCAAAGCTGAGGCATCAGAAGCCAAGTTTATCACCCCCTCCCCCCACCATGAGAAATGACAGCTGCTTGGGGGTCCCAGGGTCCTGACAGTGCCTCAGCGGGAATCAGAAGCCTAGATTTCTACCTTGGCTCTAACTGGACCTCAGCTTTCAAGATGCATTCCAGTTGAATGTTCCAAGATCTTGAAAGACAATCACCTGAGCGGGGAGGCACAGTGCCCTTCCCCAGTGGGAGCCCCAAGGTAGGTGGAAGTGTTGGGATGCTTGGTTAGAAACAGGAATTTAATCTGGGGTCGTGGATACCAACAACGTGAAACACTTTTATATTTTTCCAAAAGTTCTACCTCTTTCCCCAGGCTTAGAACTCACCTTAGAATCTTGTTGAAATGCAGATTCTGATCCATTTGGTCTGGGTTGGGGCCTGAGAGTCTGCATGTTTAATAAGCTCCCAGGAAATGCTCATGTTAGTGAGTTCACAGTCAGGCCGGAGAGTTTCAGGTTTTTGCGTAAAACGGGTGAAAACTAGTTGCCCCTAGTTTTACAGATGGTGAAACTGAGTCCCACCCAGTGCAAGAAGGAACTTGTTCAACATCTCACAGCCATGCAGTGACAAGGCCGTGGGGGATGGGCAAGAGAAAGCTCTAGAAAAGACACTGAGGCGTTAACCTTGTTTTCTAGGGGCCCACTAAACAATAGTTCCTTTAATGCTTTGCTTATTTGCTCATCTACTTTTTCACAATGACGATAAACCGGCTTTGTAATAAGAAAAACATTTTTTTTAATAAAAGAATTCTCACAAAGCTATGGTAAGTGAAATTATGTTCATGAATGTACTTGGTCAACGGTAAAGTACCCACAGAAGCTTCATGTCACCCGTGTGAAGTCATTTCAACAAGGTTCTTCTAATTCCTCCCAGTATCCGAGTCCGCGAAATGAAAAGGACCGAGGCCACTGCCAACCGCCGGGAGCGGCTTCCTGCTCCAGCTTCGCCTCGGTGGTCCTCTCTTTTCCCGAGCGCACCCCGCGAGAATCTTTCTCTAAACAAATCTGGGAAGAGGGTTCCCACCTCCAGTTTTGTAGAAAAAGACCTCCGGCCAAGTCTGCTTTTGTTACTGGTTTCCTAGGCTTAATTGCAAGTAAAGTTAATGTAAGAGAAAATAGATGTTACATCTTTGGGGCGAATTCTAACGAGCCTTGGGCAATTACGGAAGAACGCATCCAATTACTCACTGCCCTGGGCGGCTGCACACGACGCTGGGTGCACAGGGCCGGGAGAGGGGCGAACTATTTTTCTGTTTTCATAACTGGAAAAAGACGTCGGAGAAAAGAAATGAAAAGAAACGCACCTTCCATCTCTAAATCCCCAGACCAGTACTAGGAGGCTCCTTTCCGCGATTTGGGGACGCCAAGAGTTGGAGTCCTGGCGTGGCCCTGTAGAATTAGTACTGGACTGTCAGTCGGTGGTTCAAATCCACCAGCCACTCCTCGGAAACCTTAACAGCACTCAACCACAGAGTTGGATCCCTGCGCGACGCTTCAGTGGAAGGTTTTCAGGAATTGGTCGTCGCGCGTTCGGAACGTGCGTTCGGGTCTCCAGTGGCTGAACCGGGGCGGCGCTCATGGTCATGGTGTGTGTATGTAGGGGTCCTTTTACCGAGCCCGTTGGCGCGCAATCTCTAGGTGTCGCCAGCCCGAGAGAAGTCCATAAGAGCTGTCGCTGGCTTCAACGCCTTGGTCCCCACCCTCACGGGTCTCGCAGTCCCTCCCGCTGCGCACACGGTTTTCGCCCTGCAGCTTCCTTGCGATCCGGGAGCGCCCTGACATTAGGCATAATGTCACCTCCTGGCCCGGAAACCTCCTTCTCCCAGTCTCGCCCTTGCCCAGACGGACAAAGAGGGTTGGGGGCGAAGGCTCCCGCTCTTTCCCAATCCATCTTTTGCCCCCCTTTGCTGGGCTTTACCGCTACGCTCCTTAGCGCTTTATCGGTCCAGACAGCCCTTACTTATTTGAAAGTCATTCCTCGCTCCTATGTCCGGTGCTTTACAATTTACAAAGCGATTTTCTCTTCCTTAGTCTCATTTAACTTTAGAAGGATCCTGCGAAGTCGGAGGGTGGGATTGGGAAGAGAGCTGTCACGAATTCTCAATTTTACAAATGAGGAGGACACTAGAGGAGAGGGCACTTAAGCTGAAGGTGACAGCTTGTTAATAACGCTGCCAAAACCACCTGATTTGATCATTGTTGTTAAGTGCAGTCGAGTAGGTTCTGACCCATAGCGACCCTGTAAAGGGTTTCCAAGCTCTACTCCTGCACTAGCTATATTAGCTGGCCGCAAAAACCCACCTGATCCACTAAAATTCTGCAACGGGGCTCTAATAGTCCAAGGCAAACCCCCTGGGTGGAGGGCTTCTGCTAACTGGGCAGCCTGTTTAGCTGCACACCTTGGATTTCAGACCTGCAAGGATGAAAGAAACCCAAACTCTGTGACTAGTCCGGGTTACAGGGCTGAGTCTGGAATCGGAACCAGTATTCATAGAACAGGGGTGAGTGTTCCAGCTGCCTTCCGGACACCAAAGCCATGAAAAACCACCTGGTGTCCAACAACGTAGCCACATGTGCTTATTTATCAAGCACTTGGAATGTGGCTTGTCCAAATTTAAATGAGCTGTAAGTGTAAAACACACCAGATTTTGAAGACTTGTCATAAAAAAAGTACAAGACCTCAATAAATATAATGTTTATATATCAAAATAATACTTTGGATATTGGGCCAAATAAATTTTAAAAATGAATCTCACGTGCTTATTTTATTAATGTGACTACTAGGAATTTTAACACTGCCTATGTGAGTTGCATTATATTTCTTTTGTTTAGTAGTGGTTTAGACAAATCTCCTTTGAAGCAAACTCTGTTTGCATGTCCTTGTGAACAGATATTGCAGTGGCTAAAGTTTAAAATAATAATGTCAGTGTCTTTCATGCAGTCTTCGATTTCATTCTTCGCTATTAAATCTTAACTACTCAAAAAAGAGACTGTGTTTCACTTGCCAGAATGTACACGCTCAAAGGCTTTTATTAAAACAGTTCATGTGAACGCTCAGGTTTATCTGAAAGTAGCCTGCAGAGCCTCTGAAATACTTAAGGCTGGAATTTTTCGGATCCCCAGTGGAAACGTACACAATTTCTCAAGAGAAAGGTGGGAAAGTGGTTGAATTTTTTAAAACTTTGGTTTAAAAAAAGCAAGCAAACAAAATCAAAACAAAGTTAAAAAAAAAAAATCTAGTTTCTTTCTAAAGCTTACTTCACTGATTTCCCAATTAATGTTTCTCTTTTCTGCATCTAACTGAAGTGCAGTAGAGGATGCCAGGGATGGAAGAGTCAACCCAATCCACAGAGAGCTGTCTCTCCCGGCCTCCTGTCTCCCGAGTCTTCTCATCTCTTTGCATTTTAATTTGCTATTGAATGCAGAGCTGCTTGATGAAGAGTGGACAGTAAGTAGCTTAAACCGGCCTCATCGGAAGAATTGAGTGATACCTGTGAAATGACAACACATCCTGCTGCAAAGATTAAAACAAAAAAAATTATAATTTCTGAGACTTCAGGTTAGACCCCTGCTCTGAGCGCTGTTTCCAGTTCTCAGAGCAAGGATAGGCTCTGAGTATTATATCGGATGGATATGGCCCAATATCCAGAGCGGCACCTTCAATGATGGGCCCTTAAAATCAAACAGTGGGCTTAACTAATACGGAGGCTGAGAGTGCAGGCGATGGGACTGGGCCAACATCACACAGGGGAGTGAAGATACAGTCCAGATTGAAGCTAAGTCTGCGGTTCTCAGAGGCAGGTAAAATCAGACCACGATCATGCAGTTACAGAATTATGTGGCGCTGTAGGGTCAACACTGGACTGTGAACCACAAGGTCGGTAATTCAAACGTATCAGCTGCTCCTTTGAACCCCTACACAGGGTCTCTATGAGTCGAACCGATTCAGACGGCACTTAACAAAAACAACATATATATTTAAAGGCTAATTCTACAAATCTGGCCTTCTCACTTTAGGAAGGAAGGCTGCCTTCTATTAAAGTTACATAGCCAAAGGCACAAGAGGTCTGAGTTTTGCTCAGCACCCAAAAGGGCGGAACTGTTATTCCCCACAATTCGGATCCTGTACCCTGGTCTAGACACTACGTGCCGCTCCCCTTTATCTGAAGAATCGTCGTTGGTAGGAGGCGAGAAAGGCATGTCCTTTGGGAATCCGCCCCACCGAGTGTCCCCTGTCCCAGTCTGTCGGGTCGCGACTGCCAGTTCCACATCCTGCCATTTACAAATCGAGCTCGATGTGTTCATGTTGCGCCCGGATCCTGCGCCTTTCCATCTCGTTCGTTCTCTTCCACGTGGCTTCTCACTCGGCTGTTTGTGCAGGCCGCGGGGAAGCAGTTAGTGGGGACTGCTAGGTTGTCTCTAAGTTTTTGTCCCTCCCTCGGCTCACATGGCGGACACGAACCGATCCACCCCGCCAGGATAGGCGGCTGTATGCCGAGCGTGGTAGGAGCCTCCACTGCCGGCGCCCAGCTGCCCTCCAGGGTTGTAGCAGGGACCTAGAGCCCCGAACTGGGCAGGTGATGTGCGCCCATAGAAGTCCACCGCAGCCTCGACGCCTCCGCCGCCGCCACCCGCGGGGGGCGAGCCGGGCCCCGACAGGCGGGTGGTTGCGGCGAAGAGCGCGCTGCCCGCACCCTGCGGGTACGCGCCGTCAGGGCCGGCGTAGGCGGCCGCGTAGGCCGAAGGGTTGGTCTGTCGAGTCCCAGCGCAACCTGCGGGCTGATAGCCGGTGGTCGTGGCGGGGCCTCCAGCCGAGGCAAAAGCGCACGACCCGGCGGACCCCGACGGCGCGGGACCGAGTTCGGGGCTGAGTGGCCGCTCGGGCATCAGGCCGAAGACGCGGCACGGGCCCGGAGACGCCGCCGGGTAGTAGACCGGGGGCGGCGCGGCAAGTGGCGGGGGCGCATAGCCCGCGTAGACAGCGCCCGGGTAAGGCGGACGCGCAGTGGGCACTGCGCCCGGGAAGATGGCGGCGGCGGCGGCGGCTGCTGCTGCTGCGGCGGCCGCTGCGTCGTGCATGTAAGCGGGGTAGGTGGAGAGGTCCGAGCGCTTGAAGCGCTTGCGGCGGCGTAGAAAGCTGCCGCTTTCGAACATGTCTTCGGCGTTAGGGTCGAGCGCCCAGTAGTTGCCCTTGCCAGGGCGGCCGGCCTCGCGTGGGATCTTGAGGAAACAGTCGTTGAGTGTCAGGTTGTGGCGGATGCTGTTCTGCCATTTCTTGGGGTTGTCGCGGTAGAAGGGGAAGCGTTCGGTGATGAACTTGTAGATGCCACCCAGCGTGAGGCGGCGCTCGGGCGCGTGCGCGATGGCCATGGCTATGAGTGCGATGTAGCTGTAGGGAGGCTTCCCGCGCTGCAGGGGGCGCTTGCGCCGTCGCCCACCCGCACCGCGGCCCGCGCCCTCCGCCGGGATCCCGGTTCCCGCAGCCGCCTCGCCTCGCTCCTCTTTCACGGCCGCCAGTGCCTCCGGTTGTGGCGGCGGCGGCGGCCCGCTCTCGGCAGTCATGGCGGGCCCAGCCCACGCCCCCGGAGGTCCTCGTTCCCGCCGCTGTCGAGGGTCAGGGAGAAGGTGCGTCTGGGGGACACGGAGCGCGGGTGGCCTCGACGGAGGTGCTAGGATCCTGCGTCCCTGCGTCCGGCACCCGGAGAGCGCATCCGCAGAGGCAGACACGCAGAAGGCTAGGCGCCCGCGATCTTCAAACCCGCAGATCAGGCACAATAGGGACCCACTTTCGACGGTTCCGCTCGTGTTCCAGAGCTCGAGGCTGGGGCGGCGGCGCTGGGCTAGGGACTGGCCCCCGCCGCGGGCTGATGGGGTCCTTTGCACTGGTGCCAGGAGGTCACGAGTCCGGATACGCCAGGAAACGGTCCACTGCAGCTGGTTTGGGGTCCCCGCAGGTCTGAAGTTGCCTGTCGAGATCTTGCATGCGGAAGAGGCTGCTGGGGCCGAAACGAAGATAGTTAGCACCAGCGCGGATTGATGGAGCAAGGACCACCCATGCTGCGCTCCTGGCGGCAGGCAGGGAGGCCAGGCAGGGCGGTGAGGTGCCGGAGCAGACCCAGGTGAACGGATGGCCGAGGTGCCGCGGGACTGTAGCCGCCGGGCTGCGCTGCCTACTCCCTGACAACTGACGAAGCGCTCCCGGGTGCACACCGGCCGGCTCCTCCCTCCGCCAGCTGCTCCTCCTTAAAGGCGCGGGGAAATTTGGGGCGGTGCCCGCCCCCGCCCGCCCCTCGGCTGCCCGCCCCCACCCGGAGACCGGGGCACACCTCCTCAGGTGACAGTGCCGCCGGAGCCCCACTATGTCGAAGCGGGTAGGGCGCTGGGAGATGCCCTGGGCTGGCCCTTCTGCGATCCAGAGGGAGACAGGCCTGAAGAGGCCAGGAACTAGCTCCCGAGATCTCGGCACCCGAACTCCGCGCTCCGGGGCCTGCTCTGGCCTCTGCCGAGGACTTGAACCCGCAGGTAAAAGGAAGGACAGGTCTGCTTTCTATCCCCAGAAGGTGAGAATGGGACCGGTTGGGAAGGGGCAGTTTGGGGGCGTGGGGGGTGTTGGTGGTTATGGGCTGGGGACGGGAAAGGAGTAGGAGTTCACTCCTTGGAGACTGCTTGCCAAGGGCTCTTGAGGAGGATTTTCGAACCCCAGGCAAGACTTCCTGCCCACACCCCATCTGTCTCTGGCCCCTCATTTTCCAGACAAGGATTCCTAGGCCCGGGAGAATGGAGGTAACCCAGATTTGGCCGCTTAGTGAAACCTCTGCGCTTCCTTAAGACGTGCCTTGAGGCAGCCACTTTCTAAGTCCTAAGTACCTTAGCTCTATAGAGGGTTGGAATCTCAAAAATCATTACGTTTTGGTATATAGGGGAACCCCTCTACTCTGTCTGTAGGTGACTGTGGACCCCTCTTCATAATGGAGAGTGGCTCACAGGTGAGGTTGGCAAGGCTCCAACCCTCTCCCGGAGACCTCCTCTAACTTCCCCGGTCCAAGAAGGACTCTTCTTTGGGGTTCCAAAGACCACCCACGGCGTGAAAGCCGGAGGAGTGAGGGGCGGGGACTTTGCAAGGTGGACACGTCTCGGGTAAGGGGCCAGCAGACTGGGCCTGTTTGCTTAGTGGTTGTCGGGTTTCTGAATTCTTTTCTTCCGTGCCCCATAAGACTGTGGGTGGCCACATCTCCACTGACCAGGGTCGTGCGGATCTCTAAGACCCCCACTAGTTTCAGATTTCTGGCCTTAGTGCCGGCCCCAACTAAAAACCTCACCCCAAACCCAATCCATTGGCATCTAGTGGATCTGCGATCCTATCCATAGGGCAGGGGATAGCTGCCTCATAGCGTTTCCAAGGCAATATATCTTTTGGGAGGCAGACAGCCACTTCTTTCTCCCGCGAAGCGGCTGGTGAGTTTGAACGCTAACCGTTGGGTTCCCATCGGAGCTCCCTAACCACTGTGTCACCAGGCTCCCAGCTAGGACTCAGTTTTCCCAGAGGCAGCAAAGCCTCAGCCAAATGGGAGCTCCCAAGCAGAGGGCTGTGGCCAGAAGCAAGTGGCAGGACTTTCCGGGTTTTTTTATGTTCTTCATGGCGATGAGTTGGGGCAGGCTCAGTCCTGCCAGACACAGGGCAGTTGCTTTTGCGAGAGCGAGGCGAAGACTCCAGATCCATGCTCTGTGGACGCGAGGGTGGAATTAGTGGCACAGCTTTTGAGACAGCCTCCCCCAGCCAAAGGTGCATGAAAGACTGCAGGGAGAGCTTTTCACTCAGTCAACAGAAGTGGTAGCTACCCTTTTCCAAAGTAACAAAGACATGAACTTTATTGAGGGTTTCTTCTCTTTTATTTTTTCTAAAGGGAGGTGGTGGTGTTAGGAAAAACCGCTTCCATTTTTAACAGGATTCATTGTTGTTGTTGTTAAGAGTCATTGAGTCTGTTCCGAGACTCATAGCAAGTTGGGTTTTCCAAGACAGCTGTTGGGGTTTGAACCGCTGACCTTGTGATTAGCAGTCCAATGCCTATTCCACAGCACTACACCAGGATCTTTTAAAGTGGGGGTTCTGTGGTTCTTTGTATTTCCAAGATTCTGACATACGGATTTCCAGATTTTAAATTCTGAAACCATTAACCTAACATCAATTTCAAATATGATTCTGTAATTCTAAGATTCCATAACCATGATTCTAAAGTTATATGTATTTCTATGACTTTAAGTTTCTGGTGGTGAAAATCTGAAAGCCTACTCATCATATTTTAAGATACTGAGTTTAAGATTTTGCACCTGAAAAATCTGATGCCTCTTCTGGAAGCTTGTACTTTTCAGTTTAGTTTAGTTTATTTTTTTTCCCCAGTTCTAAGATTTATATTATTTAGCCTACATTTCTGTTTAGGAATTCCTGAATGGAAAACCCAGGGTCTATAAATCATCAACTGTCTTCTTTAATTTAAAAATGTTAGTACTGGATACTGTAAACTTGAAGAATTTGATACTAATATTCAGAACCATATACTTCAATAATCAGTCTCATCACTTTTAAGATGCAGTGACTATAGTTAAAATTCTCCAAATCACAGGATTTCTTAGTTCTCTGTATCTGGTGTTTTTGACTCATTTCTTCTAGAATTCAGATTCCTTTTTCTCAAAACTTTACTGCTACAGTGAGGGTGACCACAGATCTTAGCATCCTGGTACCAGAAGTTCCAAGATCAGGATTCTATGATCTTCATGAACAAAGGACACGAAAATTCTATTCTATGCATATTTTATTCTAATAGTATATTTATAAAATTCTATATTTTGAAGATTCTGTGAATCTGTGGTGGAAAATTAAATGATTTAATGAGTACACAGGTCAGAGTGAACTGGGCAGTTTACCCGTTTGGATCAAAACCATACATAAAAATCCCCACGGAGTCTGGGATTTTCCTCCTTTTCCCTCCTACTCCTTTACTGAGTGGTGGATGGGTCAGGTAAAGCCCACTCCTCCTCTCCCATACAACTTAACCTTTGTGGGGGGGGGGGGTCAGACTCTTTGAGAATCCTTTAAAAGCTACCAAGAATGAGAAAAAGAGGAAGACCCCCAGCGAGATGGATTAGCAAAGTGGCAGCATCAATGGGCTCAAGTGTGGCAACGATTGTGAGGTTGGCCCAGGACCAGGTAGTGTTCTGTTCCTTTGTGCATAGGGTTGCTGTGAGTCGGTAAGGACTTGATGGGACCTAACAACAACAACAACAAAAAATGGGTTCCAGCCCGGTGGACAGCATTCGCCACAGTCCACAGTCATGAAATCGCGCGCATGTGGGTGAGAGCCTGTGAGTTCTACCTGCTTTGTGTCACCCTGGATCCCCAGCACCCCTTGAAAGCCGCCGCCAGTCCCAGATCATTTTTTGTGTAGGTGTTTGGGGGTGTGTGTGGGTGAGGTGGTGGGGTGAGAAGGGG
>NW_006408571.1:16757384-16768679 GCF_000296735.1 Chrysochloris asiatica | reverse complement strand
GGGGAGGGGGGAGATAGAAGTATCCTCGGTCGGTATATAAATAAACAAGGGTGCTAAGGAAACATGGAAAATTCCTCCACTCCCCTTGCCCTAGATGCCCTTGCAGAAACAGTAAGGAAATCTTGGAAATTGGATAAGGAAGGAAAGTTTGCTCAGACTGCCGAAAGGACTTATTTAAGGCTGCTGAGCGGGTAGATAAACGCTCCTTACCCTGTTGTCCCTGGCTTGGCCACTCTCTGGCCTCAAAACCGCCAGGCCCTGGCGTTAGCTAATGAGATCCACAAATCTAGTTACCAGTGGGAACACTGAAAGTTCAGGTTGCTCTGCGACATTGTGTGTCTGGGTCAGCGGGCTGTGTGACCCCAGATTGCATCAGAGCAAAGACACCGCCACGCCACATAGGAGGAGTTCGGCCACACTCAGGCTACACTCAGACTCTGTCTCTCCCACCCCAGGGGAGCTGAGTCTCCGGCCTCCATCTCGGTTCATAATCCTTTGTCGGACTTGAAGTAAGGGCCCCCAACCCAAAATGCTTTTTTCAGCTTATAAAATTGTTCATCGGCAAATAATGAACTTGGAAACAGACAAGGCGCCGGAGGAAGAGGACGGGTTCCAGTGTGTTCTCCAGCAAAAGTAGCGGTTGACAAAAAGAAAACATTTCCTGTGACGGGGCGGCCCATCCCAGCTCTCCAAGGGCCGCGCAGCCGGCGTCTGGCTGTGCGCTGCTGGGTTCAGCAGCCCGACTCCAGCGTTTTCTCGCTGGTGTTGATTCAAACCCATTGAACCCTGAAATATTCCCATCCCGGCTAGTCTCAGGAACCGAGGCCTTGAGCGAGGGAGTTCTCACACACCCCGCCGGACTGGTACCCTCCCTCTATCGCCAGCCCGCGGACTCACCTGGAGGAAGCTTTGGTAGGATCCCTTTCAGCTCTGCCGCTAGTGCCAGGAGCGGGGAGCTAAGGAGGTGACTCGGAGATTGCCAGCGGCGAGTGCGGCGACAGAAAGGGGCGGCCGGCACCCAGAGGACTCAGACCTGTCCCACCGCTCCTGGTGAGTAGGGGACCCTGGCTAGGCCTTGTCCCTTGTCCCCGCCTCCCCGAGCTCAGAGGACCCCAGTGCACCCTTTAATGGCACGGCAGGCGGGAGTGGGGCTTGGCCTAGCAGGGGATAATCGTGGGCGTGGCGGCGAGCGGGGGCACTTTGGGACCCCGGGCCGGGAGTGGCCCTCCGGGATCTTCAGTGTCCTGATGTCTTGGGCTGGGTCTACGCACAATTTTGGGGCTCTAGAAAACCCAGGGTTTGCAGGGCGATTGTGGGTGTTCATTGGTGGGGGGTCATCCAGGGTTTGCAGCGCAATCTTTAAAGGGTGGCGGGTCTCCCCTCACCCCTAGCTCTTATGGGGGAGAAGACTCTCGTGGCTGCCAGTGAATTCCTTGAGGAAAAGGCAGTCGTGACCTATCGTTTCCCAGGCCTCTGATTCTGGCCCACAGCTCAATCTGGTAACAAGGGAGGCCTCAAGGCTGGTGGAACCTCAACTGGTCTTCTACGAAACCAGCCCTGCTGGCTGGCTGCTTGGGGCTCGCGGCAAAGGTAGGCAGGGGTGCTGGGAACCACTTGTACCCTCGACCTGCGGCCCAGCCCCCCCTCACGCCCCTCCCCCCGTTGGCTCTTTCTTTCGGTCCTTTTTTTCTTCTGTCTCTTCACTCTTCCTAGCCTCCCTCTGCCTGCATCCTTTTCTGCCTTGCGACTTGGACCGCCTTTGTGGGTCTCATCATTTTATCACTTTGTACGAATGGGAATGTGCTGCTTGCGTGGTGCTCTTCCTTTCTGGGTTCATCTCCCCAAAGTCATTCTTTCAGGGTGGCTGTTAGGAAGTGAGGTTGCAGGTACCAGCCCTTTTTGCTCCGGCGAACCCTGTGGAGAGTGGCCCTGCTCAGACAGTGTCTGTCTACCCAGAGGACCCAGGATTGGATGGGAGTCTAGCTCCTCGGCCTTTCTGGCCACATACCTTTCTAGCCCTGGGTTTCCTCCACTCCGTCTGTTCTTAGTCCTGGAGGCTATAGAGGATTCAAGGCGCCGTGTATTTGAAATATTTGTGAGTCTGCAATGATTTACAACAATGAGAAGCCTGCCTTCTCTTCCTCTATGGCTTTAGACAGGCTGAGTTTATAGATTGTGAGAGAGAGTTGGATCAGCCAAGCCAGGTCAGGGTAATTGAGGTTTCTCAGGTCACTTCCTAAATTGGAATTCTAAATATTTCAGGGATTTTTTTTTTTCTCACTGTAGAAAATGTATCTAGGACAAAAAACAGCAGAGAAGTTTAAGAAAAAGGGTGGTTCCCATGGAAGTCACCACAATTTCCAGCACCCCTCACTGCTTGGGGCCAGCAGAAGTCAAGTGTCATCAGGAGTTGGGGTCCAGCCTGGGGCATGAGTACAGCAGTGACATACCAGTATTGTTGTTGTTAAGTGCCTTTGAGTCAGTTCCAATTCATAGTAACTCTGTATAGGGTTTCTGAGGAGTGGCTGGTGAGTTAGAACTACCTACCTTGTGGTTGAAACCGACCATGCAGTCCGGTCCAGTACTTCTCCTACAGTGCCACACCAGAACTCCAATACCAGTGTAGATTGTTGAGGGGAAAAACACAACAGATTCCTATGATGTCAGCTTTGTGTAACAGTTAAGAATACAATTTCAGCTGACAAAGCCCTGGGTTGGTTCCCAACCTCCTCTCCCTCCCTCCCCACCACTTTCTAGTTATAGAACCTTTAGTAGTTAATTAACCTTTGTAAATCTCAGTTTCCTGCACCTGTCAATTTCTCATATTATAGTGGTTTGCATGGAAGTGATGCCATCAGTATTTCAAATACTAGCAGGGTCATTCATGCTGGACAGGTTTCAGAGGAACTTCCAAACTAGGACAGGTAAGAAAGAAAGGTCTGGTGATCTACTTCTGAAAATTACCCAATAAAACCTCTATGGATCAGAACAGCATATTGCCTAGCAGACTGCTGGAAGATGAAGCCGCAATGGTTGTGAGGCACTAAAATACACAGTGGACCATGAAGATGCCGCAGGACCAGGAGACATTTCTTCCCCTTTCCATGGGTTACCATGAATCAGCAACTGGCAACCGTAGCAAAGCTTCTGTTTTCTCAGCTACAGATTGAGAATACGAAAACTCACAAGAATTAAAGTACTTAGCATAATAGCTGCCATTTATACTAGTAAACAGCGTTAATTATTTCTATTATTCTTGCTAAGTGCCTTGGAGTTGGATCTGACTCAGAGTGACCCTGTATAAGGTTTCTAAGGAGTGGATGGTGAGTTTGAACCACCGACCTCGTGGTTAACGCCGACTTTGTCACAGCAACCTTGCTATCCAGTGCTTTACCCCCACCCCCCCACAGCACTGCACCAATTATTTTTCTTTTAAAATCTTCTCTTTGATATTTTAAGTCTTACTACTCCTTGGTATTTTCTAGGGAAAAGCATTGTGCTCTTACATGTGAAAGAGCTAGGCAAAGTGGAGAAGAGAGAGGGGGCTGTGATACAGAAAGCATAAATTTGAAAGAACTTCCAGTCTAATTGACAAGTTGGACATGGACAGTTTGCCAAAGAGGTTAAGGTAAATGGAAATGGTTGGGGTGAGAGTGATGATGGTGTGTGGAGAGGGCCAGAAAAGACCCTGATAGGGTTCAGTATGGAAGTAACAAGCTTCAAGATTCCAATGAGCTTTTGACTGCTGTTGGCAAATTGCAGAATCCTACAGATCTAAAGGTAGATCTTGCTCTTGCAAGCCAAATGGAGCCCATTTTTGTTAATCTCTTCTTTATTCTGTGATTAAAATAAAGAAAATATGTGAGTTATATTTTATTGCATGGCTGAGTTCATTCTATCTGTCTTGTAGGAGAAGAATTCTAAGCTTGGTGGAAGAGTGGTTCAGACTGGGAGAGAACAGGACCTAGAGGTGAGATGCTGTATGGTGGCTCAGTGAGGTAGAGGTGAGGCAGGTCGTAGGAGTGCAGACCTAATTATAGGCTTTGGAGGTATATCCAGGAAGGTGGGCAGTGTCCTAGACCTAGAAAGCATGGTGATTGATATCCCCATCTAGGCAGGTGGACAACTGCCAAAGAGCCCAGGAGCAGGCATTCTACAGGTGGTGAGTAGGGCATTCAGGGGGTTCAGACTCAGAACAGCATCTTTTACTCTAGGTGCAGGGTCTTCAGAAGAGTACAGAGGGTGACTCCATCATCACGGGGGCGGGGGAGGGGGTGGAGACGACCAGGAGTTTTGTGTGAATGACCATAGTACCAAGATTAAACAGGAACCCCCCTCTCCCCGCTTAGGTCCAGATGACAGGGACCTATACTTCTAGGTCAAGCTCAGGATCAAGGATTGCCTCTCATGGGAATTGTGAAATTTGGGCTGGAAATCTTCAAGGAATCTAGACACAACTCAAACACTAGGATGAGCTTTCTGGGAGTTGCCCAAGTCTTTCTGAGAGCTGGACCCTGGCCCTACAGTGTTAACATAAGGCTCCATTTCTCAGGGACACTTTGAGATAAAAAGAGGGCTTAGAGGGGTAGGTTAGCCAACTTGGCTTTACTAGACTGGAGTCTCACTAGGGAAGCCTCTGTCTTTGGTGTTCTGGAAGCTTAGAATCTCAGATCTGCATCTCAAACCTCTCTGTCCAGGTAGAGCTGGCTCAGCTTTTGGGTAGGACGACTTGGGAAAACTTGAGCTTTGGGCTGGGTCCCAGCCTTCATGCTTTCTGAGGCATATTCTTCAGTTCTGAAACATTCAACATGCACACTGTGCTCATCATGATTTAGGGCAGGATCCAGGGGGCTGTGGGATTGATAAGGGATCTGGGCGTGTCTTTTTGATGTGGTTTTGGTTAGCACAATCTGGTTGTGGGGAGAGATGAGAATTTGCCCTTTCTGAATAGATGGTGTAGGTGTGGCTTCCTGCCTTCTTTGAGCCCTAGGTAGGTTACACTGCCCCCAGGTGGTGGGACCAAGCAGACCACTGTAACTTGGCACTGGACAGTGGAAAAGTGCAATAGTGAAACTCTAGATACACACAAGGGCTGTGGGGACGGAAAGAGGGGAGGGAAAAGGTCTTTCTGGGAATGGTCAGAGGGTGGAGTTGACAAGACTTGAGAAGCACCATCAGTTAGTGGGGTCAGTGTCCCAATAGGCCCTGGGCTCTCTGAAAACTGGGCTCTCTCCTCCCTGTCTATCTTATGTAAAGCAAGAGCCCAGTAAGTAGCTATTGAAGGAATCATTTAAGGTCTCCGATAGCCTGTTTTTCTGTCACTTCCTTTTTCAGAGTTCTGACCTTTTCCTAGGATTTGCAATGACTTTGCTATGCTTGTAGCGCATTTGCTGGCCACAGATGATTGACAATAGGTTTACCCAGTGGATGAGCAAGACCATCCAAGTGCAGGTAAGCAGTGTTACCTCCTTTTCCAGGTTCACTTTGCTTACCCATCCTAGTACTCTTCCCTTGGGAAGCGGGCTTCTAGAAACTCATTTATGACATGGAAGCCAACTAACAGTGAAGAGTTTCTGTCAAGGGAAGAAAAAGGTGTGTTCTTCACAGATGACCAGGTCTGTTCATGTTTATCAATGACTTACTTAGAAGACACTGAAAGCAAGTTGACTAGGCCGAGGTTGATCGCCTATGTGTTCATGCTGGTAACTGGTAGACTAATGACCCAGAATAATCGCACAGTTTGGAAGCTTGAGTCAAAAACAATAAGAAGGAAAAAAGTTACCCACTTGCCAATTACGTATCATTTATCTATGAAGTTTTTCTTTGCTCTTTCCCCTCGCCCCTCCTTTATATTCTTATGTTTTATTCTGTGTATGTTTGCTTAGGTGTAATTGGAGTGTGTGTACAATTCTGTTGTTTTTGTACACAGGACATTTGCATTATTTTGTTAACATGTCTGTGTGTTGCCTCTTCAGTCTTGTTTTTCTTCTGTAATCATGAATGAAATGGTCTCGAATTGATTTAACCCTCTCACTGTAGTTTGGCAATTGGGTAATTCCTAGTTCCTTTGATATAGGTGGTGCCGTTATGAATGTAATTGTATAAAGAGCTTCTTATTTCCTTTCAAATATCCTTGAGACAAATTCCTAAAAGCAAGATTTATGGAGCCCTGACATTTCTATGATTCTTATTAAAATGCTGCCAAATTGTCTCCAAGGACGTCTTGCTAATTTACAGCAACCCTAACAACATAGCAGTAGCAGTGACCCTCTTTGATAATCTAATAAATACAAAGTGATTCATCATAATTGTGTTAGTTTCATTTATTATTATGGTGAAATGGAAAGCTTTCCCTGTGTGTTTCCTTACTCAGGAAATTTCCATTGGTGGAAACTGTGTTGTTTTAAAAAAATACAGTTTTATTAAGATAGAATTGATATATAATAACCTGCAGTTTTACAAAACTCTTCAATTTTATAAGTCTTTTTTCACTGATAAGTCTTGATGTATATATATAGTCATGAAATCATTACTACAATCAAGGTAATTAACATACCCTTCACCTCCAAAAGTTTCTTCATGCATCACTGTAGCCCATTTACCAACAGTCCTGCTCCAACCACCACTATCCTTAGGCCATTACTGATCTCCTTCTGCCCTATAAATTAGTTTATATTTTAAATGTTTTTATGCAAATGGAATAATACAGTGTATTATTTTAAATCTGGATCCTTTTATTCAGCATATATGGCTACACTAACATTTGTTCATCTATTTACCTGTTAATGGACATTGTGTTGTTTAAATTTTTGGTGATTACAAACAAAGCTTCTATGAACATTTGTATATAGGTCTTTGTGTGGACATAAGTTTTCATTTCCCTAGAGTAAATACCCTTGGGTAAATTCTTAATAAAATGCTGCCAAATTGTCTCTAAGGACGTCTTGCTAATTTACAGCAACCTTAACAAAATAGCAGTAGCAGTGACTGTGTTTGATAATCTAATAAATACAAATTGATTCATCAAAATCATTTTGGACAGAAGTAGTAGGTTGTATGGTTGTTGTTGTAAGTGCCATTGAGTCGGTTCCGACTCATCGCGACCCTGTATACGGTTTCCGAGGAGCAGCTGGTGAGCTTGAACTACTGACCTTACTAAAATGCTGCAAACGGCTTTGCAGTCTGGTGCATTAACCCACAGCGCCACACCAGGACTCCACTCTTGAATGTAGAGTAGCTAAAACTATTAGAAGAAATGATGAAGTAAAAAGAGCTAAACAGGAGATTTCAAAAGAGGGGCTTGAGAAAACAAAATAAAGTATTGAAATATATTTACAAAGACCTGGACTTGAAAATGAAAAGGGAAGAACATGTTTGGCATTTTTCAAGCTGAAAGAACTGAAGTGAAAATGCAGGCTTTGGGTTGCAATATTGAAGAATTCTATGGACAAAAGAGCCCTGGTAGCGTAGTGGTTATGCATCAGGCTGCTAACCAAAAGTCAGCAGTTCAAACCTACCAGTTGCTCCATGGGAGAAAGGGGAGGCTTCTTATTCCTGTAAAAATTTACAGCCTTGGAAACCCTACACAGGGTCACCAAGAGTCAGAACTGACTCAACAGCACACCACCACCACCACCATGGACAAAATATTGAGTGATGCAGGAAGAATCTAAAGAAGATGGAAGGAAGGTCCCAAGTCACTTTAGCAAAAAGAACTGGTTGATATTCATTTCAAGAGGATGTGTATGATCAAGAGCCGAAGATATTGGAGGAAGAAGTCCAAGCTGTACTGAAGGCATTGGTGAAAAACAAGTCTCCACGAATTGACAGAATATCAATGGAAATGTTGACCAGTCAGAATGAAAGCTAAAGCTCTAGACCAGGGAACCAATCAGAATGAAAGCCTGGAAGGACAGACTCCCCTATGCTGGGCTTCAACCCTTTAGTTGCAGCCTCTTGGGAAAAGTTCCAGGAGAAGGGTTCAGACAACCAAGGGTAGTGGGTATGGATTCAGGGTATCTATGTTTCAGGATCTCAGTGTTTAGAAATTCCAGGTGGGTCACACTACCGACTGCCGCACTATGATGCCGGGCCTCTGGCCTACTGGGCCTACTGTTGGCTGGCTCCCCAGGGCTACAAGCCCACCGGGTATCACAGCACTAAGCCTTCTGCCCCAATTTGACTTTAAAATACTCCATTGTGCTGTGTAGTTTTCCACCAGGTGGTGAAGTTGACAGCCTCCAATCAGGTTTTGGTTGAATGAATTCATCTCTTGCTTGCTGTCTACAGGGGAATTTTGTAAAGGACTCCATTACCATCAGGTTGTTTCTGACTCGTGTTGTTGTTGTTAGAGTCTAGCAAGTTCAGCAAAATGATACACTTCCCGGTCCTGCGGCATCTTCACAATCATTGCTGTTTGAGCCCATGTTACCACCATTGTGCCAATCCATCTCATTGAGTTGGTGGTGGTGTTAAGTGCTGGTAGGTGCTGTTGTTGCCAGGCCACTGCCTGCTCATAGTGACCCTCTGTACAGCAGGACAAAACACTGCCCAGTTCTGAGCCGTCCTCACAGTTCCGTTTGAGCCCCTTGTTGAAGTCACTATGTCAGCCCATCTTGTTGGGGTGGAGGGGGGTCTCCATTTTTTTGCTTATTTTCCACTTTACCACATATGCTACCCTTTCTCCAGGAACTAGTCCTTCCTGACAATATGTCCAAAGTATGTGAAATAAAGTCTCAGCCACCCTTGCTTCTAAAGAACAGCCTGGCTGTACTTCTTCCAAGACAGATTTGTTTCAGGCACTTGTGGTACTTTCAATATTCTTTGCCAACATCATAATTCATATACATCAGTTCTTCTCTGGTCTTCCTTATTCATTGTCCAGCTGTCAAATGCTTATGGTGGTGGTGTTTGTGTGCTGTTGAGTTGGTTCTGACTCATAGCGACCTCACAGGGTTTCCAAGGCTGTAAATCTTTACGGGAGCAGAAAGCCTCTCTTTCTCCTGCCGAACAACTGGTAGTTTCTAACTGCTGACCTTGCGGTTCACAGCCTGATTCATAACCATTACGCTTCCAGAGCTCCTGGTCTTCATATATTTCGCTAATACTTAGTCTTTTTAAACTGTCCTTTGGAATTTTCTGTTTAGCTCTTTTGCTTACTTATTCCTTCCAGCCACTTTAGCTTCTGTATGTTCAAGAGTAAATTTCAGTCTCTTCTGACATCCATTTTGGCCTTTTCTTTCTTTCTTCACTTTTTAATGGCCTTTTGCTTTCTTCATGTGTGATGGTCTTGATGTCATTCCACAGCATCTCTGTCTTTAGTTATTAGTGTCCAATGTGTCAAATCTGTTCTTGACATGATCTCTAAATTCAGGTGTTATATGTTGTTGTTATTGTTAAGTGCTGTTGAGTCAGTTTTAACTCATAGAGTCTCTGTATAGGGTTTCTGAGGAGTGGCTAGTGGGTTTGAAACACTGACATTGTGGTTAGCAGTCCAGTGTTTATCCTAAAGTGTTATACCAGGACTGCTTGGTGGAATATATTCAAGTTCATATTTAGGTTCCTGTGAATTTGTTTTAATTTTCTTTACATTTGACCTGAACTTGCATATGGATAATTGATGGTCTTTTCCTCAGTTGGCTCCTGACCTTGTTTTGGCTAATGATATTGAGCTTCTTATCACCTCTTCCTACAGATAGAGTCAGTTTGAATCCTGTGCATTCCATGTGGTGAGATTGATGTGTGTGTTCACCATTTATGTTGTTTAACAAAGCTACTTGCAATGAATATGTCATTGATATTGCAAAATTCTACCACTTTCCTATTAGTTTGTCATATTGTGGTGGCTTGTGTGTTGCTGTGATGTTGGAAGTGATACCACTGGTATTTTAAATGCCAGCAGGGTCACCCATGGTGGACAGTCTTCCAAACTAAGACAGACTAGGAAGAAGGAGAGGTGAGCTACTTCTAAATCTTTAGCCACTGATAACCTTATGAATAGCAGCAGAGCATTGTCATATAGAGTGTCAGAAGGTGAGCCTCTCAGGCTGGAAAGCACTCAAAATACAACTGGGTTAGAGCTGCCTCCACAAAGTAGAGTTCACTGTGGTGACATACAAAAAAATAAAGTTTTCAAGAACTTCATTTGCTGATGGGGCGCAACTCAAAATGAGGAGAAACAGCTGCTAGCATTCATTAATAATCAGAACATGGAATGTACAAAGTACAAATCTAGCAAAATTGCAAGTTATCAAAAATGAAAAGGTATTCATAAAGATCAATATCCTAGATATTGGTGAACTGAAGTGAACTGGTATTGGCCATTTTTAATCCGACAGTCCAATGGTTTACTATGCCAGGAATGGCAAATTGAAGTGTAATGGCATCACATTCATCATCAAAAAGAACATTTCAAGATCTATCTAGAAGTACAAAACTGTCTGTGATAGGATAATATCCATATATCTGCAGGGAAGACCAGTTAATACCACTAATATTCAAATGTATGTACCAACCATTAAAGCCAGTGATGATAAAATTAAAGATTTTACCCAACTTCTTCAGTCTGAAATTGATCAAACATGCAATCAAGATATATTAATATTACTGGTGATTGGAATGCAAAAGTTGGAAACAAAGAGGAAGAGGCAGTAGTTATAAAATATGGCCTTGATGGTAGAAATGACACTGGAGATCGCATGATAGAATTTTGAAAGACCAATGACTTGTTCATTACAAGTACCTTTTTTTTAACAACACAGAAAGCGACTGACAATACACATGGACCTTACAAGATGGAATACAAAGGAATCAAATTGACTACATCTGTGGGAAAAGAAGGTAGAAAAGCTGAATACCATCAGCCAAAACAAGACCAGGAGCAGACTGTGGAATAGACTTTCAATTGCATGCATGCCAGTTCAGGCCAAAGCTGAAGAAAATTAAAGCAAGTCTGTGAGAGCCAAAACATGACCTTGAGTACATCCTGCTGGAATTTAGAGACTATCCCAAGAACAGAATTGATGCATTAGACACTAATAATCAAAGACCAGAAGAGTTGTGGGATGACATCAAGAACATCATACAGGAAGAAAGCAAAATGTAATTAATAAGTAAGAAAGAAAAGACCAAAATTGCTGCCAGAAGAGACACTGAAACTTGCTCTTTAGCATAGAGATGCTAAAACAAATAGAAGAAAGGAGGAGGTAAAAGAGTTGAACAGAAAATTTCAAAGGTCAGCTTGTGAATACAAAGACAGGTATGATAATGACATGGGCAAAGACCAAAAGGGAAGAA